>NC_091296.1:29077841-29090341 GCF_038502225.1 Cherax quadricarinatus
TATATTTTATTTAAAACATGACATTACAAAAATATAATATGTAAAACTCATTTAAGTCTATAAATTAACACAATCCTCCCTACAGCTAATATTACACACCACACTTACAACACCGTGTGGGTACACCCCCCCCCCCTCCCTGCTCCCTCATCCTATCACTTAACCCAAACCTGTTGAAGCTACTCAACAGAATTACATGATATATATCACAACAAACATTACATTGCTACAACATAAAAGGCATGTAGCACACAAGTATTTCACTACAGGAAAGACACCTATCCTAAAAATTATCACCAACACAAACGTGTTTGAAGCCTCAAACCCCCCCCCCCCTTGCATGCCCCCCCCTTTGCATGTCCCACCCAAACCTATTCACAACCAAACATACAAATTATACAGTAAAGAAAAAGAATACAACATCGTAACACATTGATACAGTACATGTATATACACCCATTTCACAAATATCCTCAAGTAATTACAAAGGGTCTGTCCTTGTGCAAACAAGAGGCCTCATAACAGCAGGTCCTGCACAAGTAACACTACCAGTGTTTTTATACATTGTGTATGCATAGATATAAAATACATACCTAATACTTGACATAGAACATAAGAATGCTCCTAAAACCTCCACCATACATACCCCACCCACTATCATACAACATATAGTCCAAGATTCATACACACAGCAGCAGCACATGCCACCTCAACCGCACCAGCGTACCTTAGGCGCACACAGGCGCAGGCAGCAACACCTCTAACCAGAACCTAACACTACTCACATTCCACAATTTGCAGACACATCTGAACAGCACATATCAAGCCACTTTCATCCTAACACTGGGCACATGCCCCCCCCCTCACACCTGGCTAAGGTTTCCTCCCTCGCTGCCCCACTTGTACTTTTGCATGCCCACTTGGGCCCTGGGGGCCACGTTTGCCATGCTCTCCACGCACGACACCCGTGCCACCTGGCACCACCAGCTGTCGCTGCTCACCTCCACTAGCACACCGACCCTCCCCATCTACCGATGCTTTCTTCCCTGTTCGTTGAGCCGGCGTCAGGACGTCGTCAGAGTCCGACAATGCTGCAGCCCTCTTCCTCGTCCCAGCATCCTCCTCCATGTTTGTGACCGGATCGTCCACACGATGTACCTCCACCACCACCTTCGTCTCTGCCTTCTGACGAGGGGTCACCACGTCCCCGCCAGCCCCACCAGCACCAACAACCTCCTTCTGCTGCTGCTCGACCGCCACAGACACGATCTCCGGACTGGCCGTCGTCACAGCCGGGGAGACCACATCCGTAGATGAGAACATGGTATGCAAAACAGACGCTATTGTCGCATCCAAGTCCTCCACTTCCACCGTCACCTGATCTTCCCCGGAAGCCTGCTGTACCACCGGCGATGCAGGTGACTCGAGAGACGACAGCTCCAGATTCGACACCACCACTGGCTCCTCAATCTCCTCACTCCAAAGCCGACCGTGGCCACCATCTCCTTTTCGTCCACGTATGGGAGCCTCCTGCCCATCGTCATTCGTTGATCCACCGGCTGGCCTTCTGGCCTGCCCGCGCTGCCCACACTCTGCTGCCATATGATCATATTCACCGCAGAGGCGACACGTCCGTCGTTGACCAGCATAAGACACCATGACCTGTGTCCGGAAGTCATCAAGGTACACATACGATGGTATGGCCTGGCGTAGAGACATCTTGAGGGTAAACGAACCGTCTGGGAGACCAACATACGCCCCAGCCACCCGCATGCCTTGTTTAGCCATGTGTATCACTCCGTATCTTCTGAAAACACTGCGGAGATCTGTTGCATCGGCCTCGAAGGGCACATTGCGCAGTTTCACCCACGTATATTGTCGAGAGACATCCACCATACGCACATGCACGTCAGGGGACACATCTACGCAGAGATCTTGGAACTGCTCAACCAGCTGTTCGTACACTGGCTCGTAGAGTAGTTTTACAAATATCCGGTATGCGCCATTTAATGCCACACCGTACAAATCCTTGTCCGCAATACCATAAGTGTCACGGATAATCTTAGGTAGCAAAACTTGTTCATTCTCAGGCGTAATCGCCCCCCGAACAAGCTGTATACCAACGGTATTCACCCGCCTCCTCACGCTGAATACCATGACGTCACCGGATAGCTTGCTAGACTGTCAGCAGAGAGGTATGAGGCACGTCCACACTCCCTGGCAGCTAGGTCGCGAATGTGACACTCAATAATCAGTTTACTTCTCTGAGTTCATGACTGGTCACCCACAGATATAGAACGGAAAGGAAATGAATATTTGTGTAGGTGTATTGTATACATGCCAAGGACATATCCAACTTTGGAAAAAATGAGAAATTGTCTACCCACGGAGGTGTTTGAGCGACTGAGAAAGTATGCCCAGTCCCTCGGATAAATTCAGTACTTTAAGAAGAGGTATCCTTCATTCAGCTATTAATCGCCAGACAAGGTCTAGGCTCCAGTGTATAACAATTTTTATCAAGAATCGTAGTAGTACCAAGGCCCCAGTCTCTCCTGGAGGATCGTCCGCCGGTAGACTCCAGGTGGTAGTACGGTAGCAGATGACTCTTGTTAAATAGTAGTGTGGATGTTCCAGAGGTGAGGCCCAGTCCCTGGACCCTCCGTGTGCCTCTCTAATCTTTTGACCACCTCCCACAGGATGACTATGTGGCGCATAATAAAGCTATTAATCTGTTACCTAGGTTGTCGATAATAAATTTTACTGATATTCATATTATCTCTGCGTAGTTCGCTGTGTGTTTTTCATTCAGTTTGGGTTTATTTGATAAATTAATTTGTCCCGACTTTATTTTATTATTTTCCAGGCATTTTAATGTTCTGCTATTTTTCTCTACAGAAAATAACCCAACACTTACCGTTTGTCGTGACAGATGGCGACCACCTGAGTGTTGCTGCTGTGCTGTGAGCTGTTTATGCTGAGACATCAGAGTGACCAGCTAACAAGAATCAGCGCATGCGTGCGTACGTCTTTCTCTCACGTGCGCGCGTGCGTGCATGCGTCTTTCATCGAAATGTGTGTCATATATATATATATATATATATATATATATATATATATATATATATATATATATATATATATATATATATATATATATATATATATTTTTTTTTTTATTATCACACCGGCCGATTCCCACCAAGGCAGGGTGGCCCGAAAAAGAAAAACTTTCACCATCATTCACTCCATCACTGTCTTGCCAGAAGGGTGCTTTACACTACAGTTTTTAAACTGCAACATTAACACCCCTCCTTCAGAGTGCAGGCACTGTACTTCCCATCTCCAGAACTCAAGTCCGGCCTGCCGGTTTCCCTGAATCCCTTCATAAATGTTACTATGCTCACACTCCAACAGCACGTCAAGTATTAAAAACCATTTGTCTCCATTCACTCCTATCAAACACGCTCACGCATGCCTGCTGGAAGTCCAAGCCCCTCGCACACAAAACCTCCTTTACCCCCTCCCTCCAACCCTTCCTAGGCCGACCCCTACCCCGCCTTCCTTCCACTACAGACTGATACACTCTTGAAGTCATTCTGTTTCGCTCCATTCTCTCTACATGTCCGAACCACCTCAACAACCCTTCCTCAGCCCTCTGGACAACAGTTTTGGTAATCCCGCACCTCCTCCTAACTTCCAAACTACGAATTCTCTGCATTATATTCACACCACACATTGCCCTCAGACATGACATCTCCACTGCCTCCAGCCTTCTCCTCGCTGCAACATTCATCACCCACGCTTCACACCCATATAAGAGCGTTGGTAAAACTATACTCTCATACATTCCCCTCTTTGCCTCCAAGGACAAAGTTCTTTGTCTCCACAGACTCCTAAGTGCACCACTCACTCTTTTTCCCTCATCAATTCTATGATTCACCTCATCTTTCATAGACCCATCCGCTGACACGTCCACTCCCAAATATCTGAATACGTTCACCTCCTCCATACTCTCTCCCTCCAATCTGATATTCAATCTTTCATCACCTAATCTTTTTGTTATCCTCATAACCTTACTCTTTCCTGTATTCACCTTTAATTTTCTTCTTTTGCACACCCTACCAAATTCATCCACCAATCTCTGCAACTTCTCTTCAGAATCTCCCAAGAGCACAGTGTCATCAGCAAAGAGCAGCTGTGACAACTCCCACTTTGTGTGTGATTCTTTATCTTTTAACTCCACGCCTCTTGCCAAGACCCTCGCATTTACTTCTCTTACAACCCCATCTATAAATATATTAAACAACCACGGTGACATCACACATCCTTGTCTAAGGCCTACTTTTACTGGGAAAAAATTTCCCTCTTTCCTACATACTCTAACTTGAGCCTCACTATCCTCGTAAAAACTCTTCACTGCTTTCAGTAACCTACCTCCTACACCATACACTTGCAACATCTGCCACATTGCCCCCCTATCCACCCTGTCATACGCCTTTTCCAAATCCATAAATGCCACAAAGACCTCTTTAGCCTTATCTAAATACTGTTCACTTATATGTTTCACTGTAAACACCTGGTCCACACACCCCCTACCTTTCCTAAAGCCTCCTTGTTCATCTGCTATCCTATTCTCCGTCTTACTCTTAATTCTTTCAATTATAACTCTACCATACACTTTACCAGGTACACTCAACAGACTTATCCCCCTATAATTTTTGCACTCTCTTTTATCCCCTTTGCCTTTATACAAAGGAACTATGCATGCTCTCTGCCAATCCCTAGGTACCTTACCCTCTTCCATACATTTATTAAATAATTGCACCAACCACTCCAAAACTATATCCCCACCTGCTTTTAACATTTCTATCTTTATCCCATCAATCCCGGCTGCCTTACCCCCTTTCATTTTACCTACTGCCTCACGAACTTCCCCCACACTCACAACTGGCTCTTCCTCACTCCTACAAGATGTTATTCCTCCTTGCCCTATACACGAAATCACAGCTTCCCTATCTTCATCAACATTTAACAATTCCTCAAAATATTCCTTCCATCTTCCCAATACCTCTAACTCTCCATTTAATAACTCTCCTCTCCTATTTTTAACTGACAAATCAATTTGTTCTCTAGGCTTTCTTAACTTGTTAATCTCACTCCAAAACTTTTTCTTATTTTCAACAAAATTTGTTGATAACATCTCACCCACTCTCTCATTTGCTCTCTTTTTACATTGCTTCACCACTCTCTTAACCTCTCTCTTTTTCTCCATATACTCTTCCCTCCTTGCATCACTTCTACTTTGTAAAAACTTCTCATATGCTAACTTTTTCTCCCTTACTACTCTCTTTACATCATCATTCCACCAATCGCTCCTCTTCCCTCCTGCACCCACTTTCCTGTAACCACAAACTTCTGCTGAACACTCTAACACTACATTTTTAAACCTACCCCATACCTCTTCGACCCCATTGCCTATGCTCTCATTAGCCCATCTATCCTCCAATAGCTGTTTATATCTTACCCTAACTGCCTCCTCTTTTAGTTTATAAACCTTCACCTCTCTCTTCCCTGATGCTTCTATTCTCCTTGTATCCCATCTACCTTTTACTCTCAGTGTAGCTACAACTAGAAAGTGATCTGATATATCTGTGGCCCCTCTATAAACATGTACATCCTGAAGTCTACTCAACAGTCTTTTATCTACCAATACATAATCCAACAAACTACTGTCATTTCGCCCTACATCATATCGTGTATACTTATTTATCCTCTTTTTCTTAAAATATGTATTACCTATAACTAAACCCCTTTCTATACAAAGTTCAATCAAAGGGCTCCCATTATCATTTACACCTGGCACCCCAAACTTACCTACCACACCCTCTCTAAAAGTTTCTCCTACTTTAGCATTCAAGTCCCCTACCACAATTACTCTCTCACTTGGTTCAAAGGCTCCTATACATTCACTTAACATCTCCCAAAATCTCTCTCTCTCCTCTGCATTCCTCTCTTCTCCAGGTGCATACACGCTTATTATGACCCACTTCTCGCATCCAACCTTTACTTTAATCCACATAATTCTTGAATTTACACATTCATATTCTCTTTTCTCCTTCCATAACTGATCATTTAACATTACTGCTACCCCTTCCTTTGCTCTAACTCTCTCAGATACTCCAGATTTAATCCCATTTATTTCCCCCCACTGAAACTCTCCTACCCCCTTCAGCTTTGTTTCGCTTAGGGCCAGGACATCCAACTTCTTTTCATTCATAACATCAGCAATCATCTGTTTCTTGTCATCCGCACTACATCCACGCACATTTAAGCAACCCAGTTTTATAAAGTTTTTCTTCTTCTCTTTTTTAGTAATTGTATACAGTATATATATATATATATATATATATATATATATATATATATATATATATATATATATATATATATATATATATATATATATACAATAAGATCACAGTAAACAGGTGATTTCAGAATATGCAAAACAACCACTCTGAAAGAATAGAGAAATTCCAAGCGCTTTCGTGATTACTCACATTATCAAGGAACTATGAAAGTAAAGCATCCAAGGAAGCTATATAAGGGGCCTGGCCAGCACCTCACTATCAGATCCCACAACGGTTAAACACCTGACGCGCGCCGACCCAACTTGGATATGTCCTTTGCACAACTCACCCCACAAACTATTCTACCCAAGAAAATTTAAAAATTATTATTTGTCCAGTGTATTATTAAATTCTTATTAAATTCTTCTTGGGTAGAATAGTTTGTGGGTGAGTTGTGCAAAGGACCTATCCAAGTTGGGTCGGCGCGCGTCAGGTGTTTAACCGTTGTGGGATCTGATAGTGAGGTGCTGGCCAGACCCCTTATATAGCTTCCTTGGATGCTTTACTTTCATAGTTCCTTGATAATGTGAGTAGTCACGAAAGCGCTTGGAATTTCTCTATTCTTTCAGAGTGGTTGTTTTGCATATTCTGAAATCACCTGTTTACTGTGATCTTATTGCATATATATATATATATATATATATATATATATATATATATATATATATATATATATATATATATATATATATATATATATATATATACATATATATATATATATATATATATATATATATATATATATATATATATATATATATATATATATATATATATATATACAGAGAGAGAGAGAAAACTATTCAATTAGCAAGACTTCACTTAAAATTAGTTAGTTTCTAAAATTTTCTCTTATACGTTTAAAATTTCTTTTCATTAATGTTAATGTAAAAATTTATAATTTTACACCAAAAGAGCGAAAATTCACTGGACTATACAATCCTACAAAGATCACGCACCCAGATGAGCTAGGTATTGTACCATGATCCGTGGACATACGATGGTGTGGGTGCCTGAGAACTAATTTCATTCCACTCCCCGTTTGGTGTACTAGCCTCCACAAGCAGTACGAACAAATGGTATTTAATTAATAAAAACACTGCGATTAGCCTAGGGATCGAACCCGTGTTGTTTTAGCCAGTCTCATGGTGAGCATGGTGATCTTTGTAGGATCGTATGTAAATGCTTAATTGGATTAGTAAGTTCGAGTAGGCTGGTACGTACCCATGGCGCATGTTTGGGAAGTGAGTGCGTGCATGTGTGTGGGAAGGCTGGCGAGTTGTTCAGCGAGTTCCGGAGTAAGTTGGTGGGTGAGTAGTGTTTGTGCGCATGTTTTTATTTGTATTTACCTGAGTTTGTGAGATACTCTTCTTTCCGATTACCTCTTTGTAACTACAGTAAGTGAGCTATGCCGGTGTTGTCCCGTCTTCAGTGTATATGTGTGTGCTGCAGGTGTTTCAAGTTGCAGTAACTGACGCATGTACAACTTCCTGAATCCTATTCCAGTAGTCGTCCACTGTGTTGTGTCTTCTAGTTTTCCCCTTGATAGTGTTGAGTCTCACCTCCTGGCTTAGTCTTAAACTATCACTCTAAATTAATATCAATCTCAATCAATGTCAGTCGAAATCAATCTTAATCAGTCTCAGCCAATGTCAGTCAATTTTAATCAATGTCAATCAGTATCAATATCCATCAAAATTAATATCAATCACTATCAATATCAGTCTGTATCAATCACAATTAATATCAGTATCAATATCAATCAATGACAATATCAATCAATATCAATTAATCGCTATTTCACTAGTTTCTTGCCTCAAGGCTCTGTCGTATTTATCCTTCAAACAGATGGTGTTTCCTCTCCACCACCTTCTCGTCCACGTATTCACATTTCATAACCACCTGTGGCTAAAGAAGTGCTTCTGAATTTTGCCCCTTTTGACTCTTATTTATCCACACTTGTCACACAACTCCGTCTTTCAACAGTTTGTCCCTGTCTAACTTATCAGGTCTTCTGGACATTCGTGCACATTATTACCGTGTTTTCCTTGGCTCTCCTTTCTTTAAAGGTCGTCAGGTTTGGTTCTTTTAGTCTCTCCTCATTCGTCAGTCCTCTTACCTCCAGAACCAGTATTATTGCTGTCCTTTGGACATTCTCTAATGTGTATGTTGAAAATGGTATAAAATACCGATAAGTTCATGACTAAAGGACGTGCGCAACCGTTGGGTATCTTTACACAGTAAGCTTCTTCGGTCAGATGTGGAGAATGGACTGCAGGCAGCAGAAGTGACAAGGTAAAAATGATGTTATCAGTCCAGCAACCTTGGAGAAATAGTTTGAGGTGGTCAGTCCCTCAGCCTGCAGAAGAATTCAACTTCAGATCGTTGAGTTCCAGACCATGGAGCTGAACTCTTCTCCAGCCTGAAGGCCTAATCACCTCAAACTACTTCTCCAAGCTTGATGGACTGATTACGACATCTTTGCCTCATCACTTCTGATGCATACAGTCCATTCTCTGTATTTGAGTGAAGAAGACTGCCGTGTAGGCGAAACGTTTCCAACTGCTGTACATATGTCTTTCTAAAATTTCTTTGCATTCATAAAGTTACTTAACTTCCCAATGAGTAGAAATTTTAACATTCATATGTGAGTTGAGGAGCTAAGAAGAAAACCCACAGACTCGCCAGCGAGCGAAACGTACATAGTAAGCGAAAACTGCGCTTTCTATACAAAAAAATGTTCATCAGTTTTTAAAAGACCATCTGGATCAAAATTACATGATTGGTTACACAGATATTCTTGCAGACATTTTGCAAACGTTCGTAGACGATCTTCTTGAAGGTGACAGTTTGTGAGTTCGTTGTTTTTCTTATCAACTCCTCAACTGATAGGACGATAAATAACACATTTTCTTCAATAAAATAGCAAAAAACATAGTTATGACAGACTTGGACAGTTGATTTTCTCCGTAACTTTTTCTTCATCTGTACAAACGTTATTTCGGCCAGGTTAGGTTTAGTTGCTTACATCAGTGTTAATTTCAGATAAGGATTTCAGTAAGTACGGTCAATGCTGTGAAGAATGTATGTTACTGACGTCTGGAAAACAGAAAGTAGGTTATGTTTTGTCTTTCTGAAATAAGTAACTAATTTACGAATCTTGGGACAGACTGGCTTGCTGGGGTAACCCGACTGGGCGCCTGACCTCGCCTCTTAACCTTAAAAAATTGTCCGGCATGTATTGGTTCCTGGTTCCTCGACCCTATCTATCACTTACAAGTGGGATTGGAGTTTGCCTCCACTAGTTTACCATCTTCATATTGAAGAAATATTTCCCAACAATTCTCTCGCTCGTGTGTTCTTAGCATTCGCCTATGTCCTCTTGGCCTCGTGGCTCACCGGTGAAATAGTTCGCCCTCGTCTGCTCAGTCTTCGAAATGCCTTGTATGGCGCTGCATCTTCCCTGGTCAGTCTCTCTCTCTTTGAGGTTATCCACGTAACAATACCCTCTCAGTTCTGGATTCAGCCTCGCTGCAAATCTCTCTACTCTCTCCAACTTTTGAATGCTTTTTTTTTCAGTTGTGGACTATGCTGGTGATGCCCATTCGAGGACAGGTTTGACATATATCAAACTCTCAATCTTGAAAAATTTCTTAGAGATTTCCGAAGATAATTCCAAGAGTTGTTTGATTCTTATGCTCGTGTGATGCTATGCGGTGCACATGCGCCTCTGGAGATAGTCTCAGTGTATTAATTACTTCCAGGTCGCTTTCATTATTTCTTGACCCTCTCCAGTTGGCATTACCTTCCACCTGTCTGGATTAAACTTTGTATCCGCTTGTTTGGCCTCTCCTACAGTCTATCCAAGGATTCCCGATAGCTTATCTCAGTCATCTAGAGGTCTTATCCTTTTCATTTTTTCACGTCATCAGCAAACAACGATACAGTCGAAATTATTTCCTTTGGCAGATCACATACATATATTAATGTAGGGGGTCTAAGTTTCGATCCTTCAGGGACCCCATTGATTACTTTCACTCGTTCTGTTTCCCCCTTACCGTAGGACTTCTCTTAGAATTATGCCTTTTTTTTAATTTATAATGAAATTCATCCTCTCCAGATACATCCCCAATATTATTCTAATAATGTCCAGCATTTTACAGAGTATACTCGTCTCTGAGTGCTTGTCGCCAGTTCTACTAATACAGTATACATTTGCTGTTTTCCAACCATGCACTGGTTTAGCATCTAGTGACTTGTTATACAGAGCCACATTAGGTTGGAAAAGATAAAAGTATCTATCTAGGTTTGGTAAGAAGTGAGAGAAACAATATATGGTTCTTTTGCGTTTCTCATTTTTCTGTTACGTTCCTTCTACTAATGCTTCACTTGGTACTTCTGTCACCTCCATCTTGTTAATTAACCTCATCTTCAGTAACTTCCTCTCTTAGATTTGTATATAAAATTTCTTGATGATAAAGTCTTAAATATTTAAGACTCCATTCTCATGCTTCAGCTTCATATCGTTCCAGACCAGGAAGTTAAACTCTTCTCCAGGCTGAGGGACTGACCACCTCAATTACTAATTCTCTAAGGTTAGTGGACTGATTACATCACCTTTATTTCAATACTATATCTGCTGCCTCTGTATTTGACTGAAGAATCCTACTGTGTAGGCGATACGTTTCAACAATATAGACATCACCAATTTGTCGGTATTTTATACCATTTTCAATATAAAACTTCCTGACAGGAAGGAGAATTGAAACTTACTCACATTTTTGGCGTAATATAATTTTCTATACCTCAACATTCTTTAGAATAATCTGATCAATTCCGTCTCCTGACATTTTCCCCACTCGTACACATGTGACAGTTCAGTTGCTTTTCTGCGCCTCTAGTTTTAAAAATGTCTTTTATGCCATGTACCTCTTTCTCATATCTCTTATATCGCGAGTCCATCTTCTTTTTTTCATGTAAATCAAACATAACCGAATAATAACCTTGCCGAAAAATAACCGAATAATAAGCGAATAATAACTTTATTGCGGTTCAGTTTTTGGCTGACTCTCCCTGTCCATCTGTTACACTCTGCTGTCGTCTTGTTCCGTATAACTTGTTATTAGTCATAAGTTTGTTTCTCCGTCCTACTCTGTCCAGATTCTCTTCTTTGTCTCTGTGGTTCACTGCCTTGAGTCACCGCCTGTCACCTTATCTACTTCCTGACTCTAGGAAATTATTTCCTACAGGAGCCTTTGTAGCTATTTTTCGTCTTTCACTTCCTGTTTTTTACCACCTTATGTATCTATCTTAATTTCTCATTCATTTGATTATTAAACCTAGCTTCCAATTCATTCATAATGAGCTCAACTATTTCCCACTTTTCTCCCTTCCAACAATATCTGAGACACACTGCCGTCTCCGCCGTCTCGTGGCAGTCCTATTTACGTCACTCATTCTGACCCCTCAGGTTTCTTCTTCGGTCTATTGTTTTTCTTACTTGTGTCCCACCAACTTTAGGAACCTCATATGGAGCCAGTTTTCTGAGATATAGCAAGAACTGCAAGAGAACTGATCATGCTCCATTTGCCCCACCATACAGACACCTCGGTGAGTACTGATAGTTTCCGTTGTTCTGGCAGCTCATCACAGACAAGGTCGCCTACTGAGATGATCTAGTGTCGCATGATTCTAGCTGACAACCGTGTAGGCCCTGTCTAACTTCCTATGATTTTGTAAGTCTGTCATTCTCGATTTTCACTACTTCTGACCTGTTTTTTTTTTTTTTTTAACATTTCGTTACTTTACTGTTTTTGCTAATCGCTGCTCAACTCTCACTCCATAATATTCCAGAAAAACAGTAGATCCCTGGATGTCTTCAAGAAGGCGCTGGACAGACACCTAAACGGGCTGTGGTTCGTACGCTGGTTTACGTGCGGCCAGCAGCCTGGTTGATCAGACCCTCATCCACAACGAGGCCTGGTCTCAGACCGGGCCGCGGGGGCGTTGACCCCGAAATCCTAGCCAGGTATACTCCAGGTATGTAAATGGTCTACAAAGCCGACAAATTGAAGAATGAGACACTAT
>NC_091296.1:29092841-29120141 GCF_038502225.1 Cherax quadricarinatus
AATACATGTCAGAGACACAGGTCTGTAGTTTAGTGCCTCGTTTCTGTTTCCTTTCTTAAATATGGGGACTACATTAGCTGTCTTCCATTTCTCAGGTAGTTGCCCAGTTTCAAGGGATGTGTTGAAGATTGTGGTTAGAGGCACGCACAGCATCTCTGCTCCTTCTCTAAGGATCCATGGGGAGATGTTGTCCGGTCCCATCGCCTTTGAGGTGTCAAGGTCACTTAAGAGCTTCTTCACCTCCTCCTCAGTTGTTCGTATGTCATCCAACACTTGTTGGTATATTCCCTCTTGATGTTCCCTTCTGTGCTGTCTTCCAACAGCCCTTCCTGTCTCTACTGTAAAAACTTCCTTAAATCTCCTGTTCAGCTACTCACATACCTCATGATCGTTTCTTGTGAGTTCTCCACCTTCTGTCCTTAATCTGATCACCTGGTCTTTGACTGTTGTCTTCCTTCTGATGTGGCTATGCAACAGTTTCGGGTCAGTCTTGATTCTCGATGCTATGTCATTTTCATACTGTCGCTGGGCCTCCCTCCTTACCTGTGCATACTCATTCCTGGCTCTGCGACTGGTCTCCCTATTTTCGTGTGTTCTCTGCCTTCTGTACTTTTTCCATTCTCTATTGCACTTTGTTTTTGCCTCCTTACACCGTCGGGCAAACCAGGGGCTCGTTCTGGTCTTCCCGTTGTTACTGTTGCCCTTGGGAATAAACCTTTCCACTGCCTCCTTGAATTTTGTTGTTACATATTCCATCATTTCATTTACTGGCTTTCCTGCCAGTTCTGTGTCCCACTGGACCTCCCGCAGGAAGTTCTTCAACCCTATGTAGTCCCCTCTTTTATAGTCAGGCTTTTCCCATTCAACTCCTGTTATTCTCTCCACTTGCAGCTCTACTATGTATTCAAAGCACAGAACCACGTGGTCGCTAGCTCCTAGGGGACTCTCATACTTGATGTCCTCAATGTCTGAGCTGCCCAGGGTGAACACAAGGTCCAATCTTGCTGGTTCATCCTCCCTTCTCACTCTGGTAGTGTCCTTAGCATGTTGGTGCATGAGGTTTTCCAGCACCACGTCCAACATCCTGGCTCTCCATGTTTCGGGACCCCCATGTGGCTCCAGGTTTTCCCAGTCAATCTCCCTGTGGTTGAAATCCCCCATAACCAGCAACTTTGCTCTGATTGAATGAGCTCTTCTTGCCACCTCAGCAAGTGTGTCCACCATTGCTCTGTTGCTCTCTTCATATTCCTCTCTTGGCCTCCTGCAGTTCTGTGGTGGATTATACATCACTGCAATGACCACTTTGTGTTCCCCAGACTGAAGTGTACCTGCTATGTAGTCTCTTTCTCCCGTCTCATCTATGCCTTCCATTTTCTCGAATTTCCATCTGTTTTTTTTTTACAAGCAGAGCAACCCCACCTCCCCCCCTGCCCCTTCTCTCTTTCCTCATGATCTGGTATCCTGGTGGGAAGATTGCATCTGTTATTGTCTCCGTGAGTTTTGTTTCTGTAACTGCTATGATGTCTGGGGACTTCTCATTGATTCTTTCTTGCCATTCCTCATGTTTATTCATTAATCCATCTGCATTTGTGTACCAAATCTTCAACTTCTGTTCTAATACTGTAACTGTGGTGCGGGGGGTGGAAACAGAGGGATCGGTGTGTGATGGTTGGTTTGGATTGTTCAGTTGCCTTGGGGGTGTCGTGGCTGGAGTCCTTCTGCAGGTGTTTCTGGGGTGTGTGCTTGTCCTTCCATTTGATCCTGGGTTATTCTGCTCTCCTTTTTCATTTCCTCCCATTTCTCCTTTCGTTTTTGAACTCTCTCTTTTATCGTCTTCCTTTCGTCCTGTGTTCTGTCTCGATCGAGGTACACACTCCGGAACTCCTGCTTGCCTCTCAGCCGTGCTTTCTCCTGCAGGATCATGGTTCGGGTTGATTCTGCCTTGAAAATTACTTTGAGAGGCCGATTCCTTTTCTTTGTGAACCATCCAATTCTCCGAAAATTTGACACCTGGGTCATGTCCCCCTCGCCTATCACCTTCATATCTTCAATCGCTTTTTTCTCCTCCTGCTTTCTTTCATCATAAGTTTCCCCTTTAGCTTCGTTTAGCCCATAGACAAACACGGATCTCTCCCTTTCCACCTCCCACTGTGACTCCCATTGCATCCTCTGATGTGTTTTAGTTCCTTCCCGTGGAGTGTTCCTTCCTTCAGTCCCTTCCCTAGCTATGGCCCCTATGCTTCTTGGTTTGTCACCTGTTCCTGGCCCCCACAGGTATCTGGTAAGGTCCTTGCACATGTCCTAGTTCCGTCAATGTCTTCCAACCTCTCATTCTGTCCTAGTGTGCTCCCTGTCTTTGTTTTGGCCCCATGTGGGTTTGACAGGACCTCTGCATACAGTTTAGTTTCCATGCTTCCTTCAGACCTGTTGTCTGTGTTTGATTCAAATTCAAAGTTTATTCTCTATAAGGATTACAATGTTGAATTTACAGAATTTGGTTATTGTGTGGTTTACATGTAGTTAAATAATGATTACAGAGTGTACCACTAGAACGCCTAGCATGGCTAGGCATTTCGGGCAGACTTAGTTTAATTCTTTATTTTAAAATATTACAAATTATGAGGTAAGTTGGTATTATGGCTAAGTGACTAAATACTAGTTTGTGAGTTTAGCAATGTGAATGCTTTTGTTTTGGCACAGTACATAGTTTCAGTATTGGGGTATCATAGGATTCATTATTTTAAGATTGAGATTAATATTTCTGTTTATGGTCAAATGAGTGAGTGAGTGTAAGTGTGAACCACCAGGTGGTATTCGTGTAGTTAGTTGACGGGGTGTATCAGGGAGATAAGATGTTTTCTAATGGTAGTTTTGAAGGTGATGAATGTGTCTGCAGTTCTAGAGTTCTCAGGTAGGGTGTTCCAGATTTTAGGGCCTTTGACATACATTGAATTTTTGTAAAGGTTTAGTCGGACACGGGGAATGTCGTTGCTGGTTATTATCATTTTCCTTGTTCACATTGAGAGAGGACTTCCTAGCTTCCTAAGTATTCTTACTGCTAATAACTACCGGTAGTAACACTGCCTGTGTGCGTGTGTGCATGTGTGTGTGTGTGTGTGTGTATGTGTGTGTGTGTGTGTGTGTGTGTGTGTGTGTGTGTGTGTGTGTGTGTGTGTGTGTGTGTGTGTGTGTGTGTGTGTGTGTGTGTGTACGTGCTTATACATTTGTCTACGTATCTTGGATGGATGAAAGGGGAAGAGAGGAAGAGGAAGGGAGAGAGAGAAAAAAGAGGGAGGGGAGAGAGAGATACTTGGGGTGGAGTAATGTAGGTCACAGCTCAAGAATCACTTTCAAGGCTGTCATCATGACCCGTGTCAAAGTTGTCGAGGTGACAATAAAACATGATAAAGGCCATATCCTAACTCACTTGACACAGTAAAGGCTACACAGCAGGAAAAGATCAGCTGAAGATTGCTATGTGGGTTTACTGACTAGGTGCACTCACTTCTGCTCTGTCGAACACATAATAAATGAACCTCATCGTACAGGGGCCGAGTGCTTTAGTAGCCCTCGTTAAGGAAGATCTATTTTAGATATTCCTTAATGAGTTTCACTCATGAAACTCATAATGTGGAAAAGGACATAAATGGGTAGAAATCAGAGCGGGGACACTTCACAAGCGGAGTTCCAGAGGGGTCAGTGTTAGGTCCTTTGTTGTTCACAATATACATAAACGACGTAGATGAGGTAATAAATATCGACTTAAGCAAATTTGACGACGACACCAAATTAGGAAGTCGGATTAATTCTGACGAGAACACTAGAGCGCTACAGGATATGAATAGACTTATGCAGTGGTCGGAGAAGTGATAGATGCAGTTAAATATAAACAAATGCAAAGTTCTAAGCACTGGAAAGCAAAATAAAAATGGTTTTTATGAACTAAATAATCTAGATCTTACTCGCTTTGATTGCGATAAAGATTTAGGAGTTCTGGTTAGCAGTAATCTAAAGCCAAGACAACAGTGCATAAGCGTTGGCAATAAAGCGAATGGAATGCTTGACGTCATATCAAGAAGTATAAACAACAGGAGTCCTCAGGTGATTTTTAAACTCTCTATATTCGTTGCTTGGGTTTTATTCAAGTTATACTGCACGTTTCTGGTCACCATATTACAGAATGGATATAAATGCACTGGAAAACGTAAGGGGGATAACAAAGTTGATCCCCTGTATAAGAAATCTTTCCTACGAGGATAGACTGAGGACCCTGAATCTGTACTCTCTAGAAAGGCGTAGAATTAAGGTGGATGTGATCGAGGTGTACAAATGGAAAACGGGAATGAATAAAGAAGACGCAATAAGGTACTAAAAATATCTAACCAAGACGAGACTATACATGATAAATCCAATACCAACAAATTGGTAAGAAAGACACATGTGCAACGGCTAGGAATCTTATTTCCGAAACGTTTCGCCTACACAGTAGGCTTCTTTATTCGAGTACAGACTGAAGAAGCCTACTGTGTAGGTGAGATTCCTAACCGTTGCACAGGTGTCTTACTTATCAAGACAGGACTCGCAGCTATGGGTTCAGGTTGGAAAAATTTAGATTTATAAAGGATATGGGAAAGCATTGATTTGGTAACAGAGTTGTGGATGAATAAAACAAACTCCCGAATAGAGTCACTGAAGCTAAAATTTTGTGTAGCTTTAAAATAGGGTTGATAAGTACATAAGT
This sequence comes from Cherax quadricarinatus, assembly GCF_038502225.1. Taxonomy (NCBI): domain Eukaryota; kingdom Metazoa; phylum Arthropoda; class Malacostraca; order Decapoda; family Parastacidae; genus Cherax; species Cherax quadricarinatus. The sequence goes on from NC_091296.1 coordinate 29,097,583, forward strand.
GGGTATGAGTTGGATCTGCCTAGTTTGGGGCAGTAGACCTGCAGCAGTGCTCCTTCCTTTTTTATTCTAGTTCAGGACTGAACTGATGACGTTACTCTTGGCGAAATGTTTTCCTTAATTAATGTCCTGAACCGTAAGCAAGTGTCTTTGTCGGTGTCACCGTCTTTGTCGGTGTCACCGTCTTTGTCGGTGTCACCGTCTTTGTCGGTGTCACCGTCTTTGTCGGTGTCACCGTCTTTGTCGGTGTCACTGTCTTTGTCGGTGTCACCGTCTTTGTCGGTGTCACCGTCTTTGTCGGTGTCACCGTACTATTTATTACCGTGAAACTCATACAGATTCACCTATTTGTGGTTGTTGGGGTCAGGTCTCAGCTCCCGGCTCTCTCTCTGCTGCCCGTCACTGGGGTTTTCCATTCTCCTGATTGAGTGAGCTATATCATACCTCTACTTCATACTATGTATGGCTTCTGCCTCCACCACTTCGTTGTCTAGATCGCTCCATTTTCTGACAACTCGAAGGCTAACATCACTATGGCTCGTCTGTGGTTTTAATACGAGCTGTGTCCTCGTGTATCTGAAACCTCCTCCCCTCTGGAACTATTTTGTAGGTCGTAATTGTGTCACCCCTTGTCCTTCTGTCCCCCAGAAGATCTTTACTTACTCATTACAAGCTGTGCTGTCATACAGTACTGGAGGATGTGACTGATGAGCTGTTTCCTCTTCCCTAGAGAGAGCATCTGTTACCTCTTAAGATTTTCATTTAATGCAGAAAAAATCAGGAAAATTATACTGGAGAAAATCAAAAATATAAGATGGAATAAAATTATTTATTACATCAATTTTTTGAGAAAGGGGAATGTACACTCAATGTTGGTTAATTACTAATTAAAGCAGGTACTGAGAAGGGAGTTATATAATGCTAATGAGGTTCATTACAATGGACTTTCTTAAGTATGAGACATTGGATACACACTTATATAAGCGATGGAAATACTCCATCTCTTGGTCAGCCCACGACCCCTGCTCTCGATGTATCCTCTCACGCCCAAGTCCTCGCACCTTTTGACTGCCTGGCCAGTTCTCAAGACTGGTTTTCTCCCCATAGTGAAGGAACAAGGAATGCCCAGAGTTCAGTGATTCATGATAGCTGTAGTGATAAGATTAACACTGGCTTGCATGGTGCAACATAGCAAGATCACAATACTTATTTCTTCTTCGAGAATTACAAGCTACTATCGTAAGTGGTGCAGACGATGCCTGGTGTCGGGGTGAATGTAAGTTATTCAGTGCTCAACACTGAGCTCGAAATCCTTGGTGAATGGAATTCTGCCATAACATAACCACAAGCTAACCCTTGCAAGCAAGGCAAATAGGAAGTGTACTTCATTTTTATTGATATAAAAATAATAATGATAATAATAAATAAAAATTATGATTAATATTAACACATTGGGTGTTTCCCACCAAGGTAGGGTGACCCGAAAAAGAAGAAACACTTTCATTATCATTCACTCCATCACTGTCTTGCCAGAGACGTATCTACACTACAGTTCAAATAATAATAATAATAATAATAATAATAATAATAATAATAATAATAATAATAATAATAATAATAATAATATCTACAACATACTTCCACCCCTCCTTCAGAGTGCAGACACTGTACTTCCCACTTCCAGGACTCAAGTCCGGCTAACCGGTTTCTCTGACTCCCTTCATAAATGTTACCTTACACTCGAACAGCACGTCAAGTCAAAGACCATTTGCCTCCACTCACTCCATCTAACATGTTCACACACACTTGCTGGAAGTCTAAGCGCCTTTACCCCCTCCCTCCAACCTTTCCTAGGACGACCTCTACCCCGACTTCCCTCCACTACAGATTTATACACCGAACCACTGAACCACCTCGACAACCCCTCTTCAGTCCTCTGGGTAATACTTTTAGAAACTCCGCACCTAATTCTCGTCTCCAGGCTACGGATTCTCACACCTCACATTGCCCTCAGACACGACATCTCCACTACAGGACATCATCTCCTGGCTGTAACTTTCACCACTCATGCTTCACACTCCCAAATATCTGAACATATTCACTGCCTCCCTCCCTCCCTCCCTCCCTCTAATCTGATATTCAATCTTTCATTACCTTAATTTTTACTGTCACTATTACTTTGCTATTTTCTATGTTCACTTTTAATTTCCTTCTTTTACACACCCTTCCAAACTCGGTCAGCAGCCACTGCAACTTTTCTTCAGAGTCTCCCAAAAGCACAGTGTCATCAGCAAAAATCAACTGTGACAGTTCCCACTTCGTTTTAGATTCTTTATCTTTTAATCCCACATCTCTTCCTAACAACCGAACACTCAATTCTCTTACAACCCAATCTATAAATATATTGAACAACCCTGGTGACATTACCCATCCCTGTCTAAGGCCTACTTTTAAGGGGAAATAATCTCCCTCTCTCCTACATATCCTAACCTGAACCTCACTATCAGCGTAAAACCTCTTAAATGCTTGCAGTAACCTACCACCTTTTCCATACACTTGCAACATCTGCTACATTGTTCCCCTATCCACCATGTCATATGCCTGTTCCAGATCCATAAATGCAACGAAATCCTCTTTATCCTTATCTAAATACTATCTACTTTTATGCTTCACTGTAAATAATAAACATTAAACTTCCGAGAGGGAAATAGGAGGTAAGATTTCATCCACGGAAGAGGAGGGTAGATTCAACTTACATTAAGAGCCCTATGCTAGCAGATACCCCAATGAAAGGTATATAACACTCCAGAGAATCTTGGTTTCTGTTTACATCAATAGTTGCAACTCTTCACTGGACACAAGATCAATCAAGATATAAGTAAGCACGAAACTCTTGGATAGCCTGACACCTGTATTATCTCACACTTCTGAACAAGGTACATATACGAGCGGAGTCTCTTATCTCGTGCCTCAGCTCGTCCTGGCTGGATCTATCATCTAAGGAAGACCTTCAACACGGAAGAGATATCGGTTCTCTTACTGTTATGTAAAGGCCAATGTTCTCAGGGATACTCACTTGGTTCAGTATCGTGACAGCTCCTTCGACTCGCAACCAAAGGACACGGGTTCAGTCATGAGAAGGTCGAGACTTATGGACACGTATCCTTACGTGCCCATACGTAAGGATACACCCCTGTTCACTTAGCAGTAAATAATTACCTGGATGTTGGCTGATTGGTCTGGGTTGCATCCGGTGGAGTGAGACGCCAGTATACCTTACAGAGGGCTGGGCTTTGATATGAGCTGAGGCAGGATAACGGCACCTACTCCGTAAGTTCAACGAAGCAACAAAAAAGAGAGACCGCTATTATAATGTCATTCAGTTTCACTTGGCTGTACTTTTTAAGGGGATCGTTTATGGCTTGACTGATTTGCAAATGGATCATGTTCTCGCAACATGTTAAGCAAATTAAGTCAAGAGGTGAAATACAAACTCTGGGCCTCACACTAAAGACAATACTGACTTCAAAAGGAGACACTTGTGCAACATTTGGGAATCTTAATTGAGGAAGCGTTTCGCCAGCCAGTGGCTTCTTCAGTCAAGTACAGAGAAAAATGGTGAAAGATGAGGAGGAGAATGAGGTAATCAGCCCCTCAGCCTAGAGTAAATGAGTTCAGTCCATCAATCTTGAGAAAAGTACAGCATAGGCTCAGAAAAGCGGCTTGTACACTACAGGCAGGAGAAGGCGGAACTGCCAGTGGACAAATCCAATAGTGCAAGTAGGTCAGGTCTGTAGGTTAGGCAAACTTACAAGCCAAAAACAGCACTGCTTGTGAAATGTATCTTAATAATTATCTTTAAGTATAGAAGAGAGAGAGAGAGAGAGAGAGAGAGAGAGAGAGAGAGAGAGAGAGAGAGAGAGGGAGGGGGATTACAATTTCCCAGTGGTAAATTATGTCTAATCAAAACCAGAATGTCGCATGTTTTGCATAGTCACACATGATCTTATTTCTTTCCCAACCAACCATTTAACAATTTACCAACAAGTTGTTTTCAAGTATTTATCAGTGAATCTAATCACAGTCTGTATGTTAGAGATGTGTTATCCATCATTTCTGAAGTGAACCTGAGATACAAAGTGTCGGACAGGGATAATTTGCATTGTGTCACTAATATCTGTGATGTGTTGGCAGGGTCTTGTAATCTCAGTGACGGCAACCAACGCTCATGCCCAATTTACGATCTATAATGAACGTGCACAATCAATTTCGTAATAGTTTTTATATTATTTACAGTCTGTTACCAGCTATGCATCATCTGTTTTCTCGTCTCCCAGAACCTTACCGGTACACCACAGGTGCTTCGTATATTGTTAACCAGAATGCACTGGCAATATGTACATCTTTGTTAAATGAGACAGGAGTACGACACCTGGGTGTCTTTAATAACGAGAGTTTCACCTACCTGATGGCTTCCTCACTCTAATATAGAGACCACTACTTAAGAGTGGAAGAAGTGGAGAGGTAAATTTAAGGTGTTTAGCCCCTTAGCATCGACAGGTGCTCAGTCACTTAGCCTTGGTCCATTTAAAGGCATGAAGGTTGAGAGGTTCAGCAGTTCAACACAGCTTCACAAGGGGTAGGGACTCACTAGTGCAAGCGGGTCATGTCCATAAGCTGGGCTAGTAGTTGACAACAGTGTAGTAGTAGTAGTAGTGGTAGTAGTAGTGGTAGCAGTAGCAGTAGTAGTAGCAGTGGTAGTAGTAGTGGTAGCAGTAGTAGTAGTAGTGGTAGTAGTAGTGGTAGCAGTAGCAGTAGCAGTAGTAGTAGTAGTGGTAGTAGTAGCAGTAGTAGTAGTAGTGGTAGTAGTAGCAGTAGTAGTAGTAGTGGTAGTCCTCTGTACCAAGATTTCATGGCAGTGCTGTGTCAGACATGTAACACTACATGAATGGTATTCAGTACCGCCACGTTGGTGAGACACGAGCATCATCTGGGAATCTTATTGGACGAAACGTTTCGCCCAAGCAGCAGGCTTTTATTCAGTTTAGTAGAGAGGTGACTACTAAACTGAAGACTGTGGAAGAAGTAGACAAGTAATTTTAAGGTGTTCAATCCTGTAGTCATAATAGTGTTCAGTCCCTTAGTCTATAGTCATAATATATGGTGTTCAGTCCCTTAGTCTATAGTCAAAATAGATGGTGTTCAGTCCCTTAGTCTATAGTCATAATAGATGGTGTTCAGTCCCTTAGTCTATAGTCATAATAGATGGTGTTCAGTCCCTTAGTCTATAGTCATAATAGATGGTGTTCAGTCCCTTAGTCTATAGTCATAATAGATGGTGTTCAGTCCCTTAGTCTATAGCCCGGTCCCTGGACCCATTGTGTACCTCTGTAATCTGTAAATACCTTTGTAACTTGTCATGATTGTGACTAGACCTACCTGGAGTTCATTACCTTTGTAAATTGTGAGTTCATTACCTTTGTAAATTGTGAATTCATTACCTCTGTAACTTGCTCAGCTATCAAAACTTTGAGGCCCAGTCCCTGGACTCATTATGTACCTCTGTAATCTTTTGACTACCGCCCACAGGATGGGTATGGGGTGCATAATAAACATATTAAACTAACTAAACTAGTCTATAGTCATAATAGATGGTGTTCAGTCTCCAGTACAAACGTCGCCTCTGTATCAGATTGAGAAATGGCTGCTGAGTGAGCGAATCATCTTGTCAGTAAGAATGCTCAGGTGTTGCAAATGTGTTTCTTTCATGAACTTATCTGCACTGTCAACCATCAATGCAGTGATGCTTAAATATTTTTTATAGTCATAATTAATAACTTACAGCCTCGTTTTAGCACTAAACATGTACATACGTAATTTAAAATGATCTTCTATTGCCTGTGATTTTAGTTTTACCTTGAATTGCTGTCCATATTAAGCATTTCTAGTCTCTTTTCATTAGACATTTCTTTCGTTCAGCATAAACAATAGCCTAATTTCATAATTTATAACTTTTGTTATATAATGTCATTACTGATCATTCGTATATTATTTTTATCAGTTAAAATTTAATGCAAAATAATTATGCATAATTATTCATTACTATAAACTACTAACAATGATAGTGCTAAAAGCACCTTTGTGGGACATTTGTAAAGCCTTCTTCAGTCAAACACGTGGTAGTTCAAGAACCACTCACGTGGAACATTTGTTCACTCTTCCTTAGTCCGGCAACACGTGTGGTAATGTTTGTACCACGCTTATGGAACTCGTCTTCACTGGCATTATCTACGTCTTGACTGGCATTATCAATGTCTTGACTGGCATTATCAATGTCTTGACTAAAATTATCAATGTCTTGATTAAAATTATCCAAATTTTGTCTACCTTTATCCAAGTCTTGTCAAAGTGAGTCACTTCAGCACCACCATCGCTGGTGTAGAACTGTAGATGACGTGGCTGAGTCAGTTCAGCACCACACCATCACTGGTATAGATGACGTGGTTGAGTCACTTCAGCATCCCACCATCACTAGTGTAGATGACGTGGTTCATTACGTTCTTGAAGACCACGTCTCACAAGTCCCAGGTCACCAACACTTCCCACATTCCTCGTCCCAGTGATCCTCCATTTTTCTAAATCCTTTTAAATTCATCCAAAAAATTCCCCTCCTGACAGACAGCGCGGCAACTAGATTGTGATGATCTGATAGCCTCAGTACAGGAAGTTAGATCTCCTAATTTCCTCTCCCATGTCTTCCCACCTAACCGACCATAACAAACACGTCGCTCGCCCACTCTCCTCTCGACAGCCACAACGTCAACAAAGACACGGATCATTACCTTCTCCTGGTTTACCAGGCTAATGAAGCGATATCTGAAGCTCTAGACGGAGACTGTTTACGATGACTGGATTGTTATCTACGTCGGGCAGAAACGTTGTCCTCTTCGTTTCCAATTTTTGGGTTGCTTGCGAAATGCTCCGGAGTGGTGCAGTTTAGACGGAGGATGGTGTAGTTTTGACCAAGTCTGGTGTGGTACTGGTGGTCTATTGCGGTACTGGGATCTAGCAGTTACCTCACTCCCGTGATCGCCATTGGGTTCAGTATAACATTATTTCACATATAAACTAGGCTCACGTTTGTGTTAACTTAATTTTCATACTGTGTTAAAAGTACGAGCATTGAAAAAGTAGCAGTGAGGAATTGAACATGAACTTTTCGGGCAGCAGAGGCAGTGGACGAAATGTGTTCACATGAATGAGAGCCGTGAACCTCAACTACGTTCCAGTAGAAGTGTGGAAGGATATTGCCGTTCTTCCAAGTGAATGAAACGGAATCCTGTTAAATGTTTTGCATTCTGGCAGGACTGCAACATATGTAACAGGAGATAATCATAAGGAAAAGCCTCAAAAATACCAAACAATGATATCTTGAAGCAGTAAACACGATGGTAGGTTTCACTGCTAGAGACCATATACCAAATACCATATTCTCTCTATATATATTGCACTTGTTAGATCGCATCCTGAATATACCTCCCGGTTTGAGTTTTCAAATTACAGGAAAGATAAAGGATGTACTGAAGAGGGCGCAGAGAAGAGCAAACAGGCTCATAACATCATTAGAGCTCATTCTAACCTTCAAGACATTAAGTGGTTTTGATACACTCAGACACGAAGAACTATTTGAAGTGCAGAACGAGTCTGTAAATCGAAACAATGGAATGAAACCTTGGAGCCAAAAGTGATACACGGACTTAAGTAAATGTCCCCCCCCAATCAGAATTATAGCTAAATAGAACAAGGTACTCGATGATGCTGTGAGCGCAAAAACACTGACTGCCGTCATTTAAGAATCAGTTGGGCAAGCACTTGGAGCAAAATGAAATCAACGGATTCCTGATGTTTGCTCAGCAACTGTCAGGACGATCAGGTGACAGTGAGCCAAGTTAATAGTAGTAGTGATAGAAGCAGATGTCTGTGTCAGCCAAAGTAACACGAGTAGTTACAATATCCACAATACAGAAGAAATGGAGGTAGCTTCAGCCCTATCTTCCTTCCGCTTCCATTTCTCCTGTAGAGTCTTTGCCTTTTTTTCAACATCGTATGGCATATTTTTTCCCGTTTTCATACAGGCAGTGACTGGAGGGAGTAGAGGGTGGGGAGAGAGCCGTCTGCTAGTCTATCCTTGCCTCAAACACCTATATAATACGCAATAGTCCTTAGTCAGATCGACTTAAATAGTTCTTTTCTGAACATAATCTCGGTATAAACCCCAAAGTCCTCTACTACCTATTCTTTCCATCTACTTCCTTGTACTTACATTCAACATGCTATTAGCTTTCTTTACTTTTGTCTTACTAATTAATTTATATATATGCAATACTTCCTTTTCAGACCTACTTACATTAGTGGATGGTGCCACTATGACCCCGACTCCTCCTACTTCGACTCACCTGACTACAGTATATAAGCCACTTCTACGGCCCTATGCTGTACTTTTTACAAGATTGATGGACTGAACACATCGACTCCAGGCTGAGAGACTGATTACCTCAAACTACTCTTCTTCTTACACCTTTTTGCTTTGTATTAGAGGGTTGAGGCCACTGTGTGTCGAAACGTTTCTTCAGTAAAGAATCCCATATGTTGCATAAGTGTCTCAATCTTCAACTTGTCGGTTTTAAACCATTTATCACTTCCTTTTCAGTTTAGGAAGCCTGATCTAAGATCCGGCAGCGGTAGCGAAGATCCTTTCAACTATTAACATGAATGTTTCGCTATCTTCCGACACTATCCACAAGTGATGTCGAGAGTAAGGTAAAATGAAGACCAGAAGTTTTGAATACCCAGTGGTTGTTGCCCCGCACTACCTCCTCCACTGTTCTGTATCTGTTGGGCACAGCTTACTCCAGCTTTACAGCTGTGGCCTCTGTCTCGCTGCATAGTGATGCTAAATAATCTCTGTACTTCTTACACCTGACAGTGGTGGTTGTACATGAATGGTATATAATACTGACAAAATGAATTAGACACATGTGCAACATTTAGATAGCAGATTCTTCAAGACTACTGTGCTCTTCACCAACTCTAAGGCTGACACACGGATTACCTCATTTTATGTATAAAGTTCTACATTCTTCACATTATGTCTTTGTATTGCATTGAAAAATCTACTGGATGGCGAATCGTTTACAAATAAAAACACCTAGGTGTTGCACGTGTGTCTAATTCTTCAACTATCAGTGGTCGTGGATGTGGTTATGTCTCCTCTCATCCAACGAGGGTAGTTGTAGTTCTTTTAGTTTAAATACGTAACTCATATTTCACAGCTATGATAACCACATTGCAACATGTCTTCAGACATGTCTACATGTCTTCTTGGCTTGGATTGTATAATATCGCTGCATGTTCCAACACTGATCTAGTGTTATGCTATGAGCAACAATTTAGTACAACATTTTTCCATCCGTATATCTGAAGGTGGTCCTCGGGTAGGTGAGAAGGGACGCTCCTAAAACGGTTCATGTTGCCCTGGGCATCGTCCTGACTCGCATCCAGTGGCTTCAAGGACATCAAGAGCATTAGACTGAGCATGTGATACACTAATAAATTAGAAGACCCTGGTAACGTTGGCCTTCCTATGGCTAGGCTTTCCTGGTAACCGCCTCGCCAGTTAGACCGTTGTTCTTGGTAGTAGGAAGGCTGACCAGGCGGCACCTACAGAAACTTTTCGAGTGTCTTATTAAGTTTATTTAAGCATAGGTACACATAAGTACAATTATCTTACATAGTGCAAATTAGCTAGGATGTTCTTATAACCCAAGAAAGTCAGGCAAAGTGACTTATTTCTATTGGGGGCCTTGATTTTCACTGAAAACTTTTAACCTTCCGAAGAATATAATCAAATGAAGCGCTAATCCTTGTCCTTCCAAAGATATTTTTATGTTTCTGATAAAAGATCGAAGTGCTCTAATTGTACTCTTACAAAAGGTTTATTTTTTATCTTTCCTATCTTTTGCTCCCAATATTTTCAGTCTACAGATTTTATGCTTTGAGTTGGCGGCTCCAGAAGTTTAAACGGTTTATCCTTGAAAAGTACCATAAATGGAGGAGCATAATTTGTTTTTAACGTCCTCATAATCTGTCTTTTCTTTTCCTGGTCTTACCTACGTTTGCTTTGATCTCCAGACGTCGTCCGAACATTATTATAAACAGATGTTTTATAAATGCATGAGTGAGAGGGAGTTGGATTTAAGTGGTACTTGCACATGAGTTAACAGGGTTATCAAAGGTTATTCCTTAAATAGCACTGAAAATGGGTTGCGCAAATATTTTTGTTAAGTGGGTTTGGGTTTGAGAAAGACCTGAGTAGTATGGGCCAGTAGGCTTGCTGCAGTGTTCCTCCTTTCTTATATTAACTACTTTCCTCTGTCATTGGAAAGAGTTGACGTCGTCTCTCCTGTACTGGTTATAAGCTATTGTTTGCTTCATCTGTTGGAATTTGTCACTGTTGGAACACATTTTTTGTTGCCAAATATGTATGTATATATATATATATATATATATATATATATATATATATATATATATATATATATATATATATATATATATATATATATATATATATATATATATATATATATTTATGTTAGTGCGTTTACAGTCTTCTACTGATGCCACTTTCACTGTGATTGTGGTATAGTCGGCAAAAGATAATTCGAAGCTGCGTATTGTGTTTTTATGTTGGTCATCTCTGAGGATAAGAACGAGTGAAGATGCAAAAACAGTGTTTTGCGGTATTACACCTTCTTTTACAATATCAAGACTGGATTTTGTTTGAAATGATGTCACTGATTCCATAACCCACTCTTCTTATTCCCTTTGATCTCGTATTATGAGATATCACTCTTCTTGTTCCCTTTGATCTCGTGTTGTGAGCTATCACTCTTAAGTAAGACACATGTGCAGCAGTTAGGCATCTTTATTCCGAAACGTTTCTCCTACACAGCAGGCTTCTTCAGTCGAGTACAGAGGAGTCTGTAGACTCAAGGAATCGTAATTACACGATTGCAAACAAACCATACCACGGGCAGGGTTAGAACCCGCGATCACAGTCATAAAACTCCAGACCGACGCGCTAGCCACTGGGCCAGCACATGTATCTTACTTACCATCATGTAGGTATTGTATATTGTTTTCATAATCACTTTTGTTATTCCCCTTGATCTCGTGTTGTGCGCCATCAGTCATGAGTCATATTTGCCAAACGACTTTGCAAAATCTGTGTAGTCATTTGCAGCATAATGTATTTTTTTAATAAATCCATAGTAATTTTTTGAGCATCTGTACATAAGGAGGAACACTACAGCAGGCCTATTAGCCCAAACTAGGTAGGTCCATCTCAAGCTCAAAGCCACTAACCTCCTGCACTAAAGTCAACTATTATGCCTGTTCCCTCTTCGTTTAATATTTGCCTTGTCTTCGATATAACAAAATAACAGATCAAGCCTCATTCTGTGTTACTCATCGTAATGGTTGACGTCAGTTTAACTGGCTGAGGACAGTAAGCAAAAATAATGTTATTATCAATAGAGTACAAACAGCACTGAGGGATAGATCATTTGAGACAACGTTTCTCCTTTCATTTATTTTCCGGATTACACACTCTCACACACACACACACACACACATACACACACACACACACACACACACACACACACACACACACACACACACACACACACACACACACACACACACACACACACACACACACACACACACACACTTACACTCACACCGAGGCAGGATAACCTACAAAAGAACACCGAAAGTATTTTTTTTAAATATAGTCCGATAGGCTGGACTTGAGTCCTGGAGGTGGAAGGTACAGTGACTGCAGTTTTATAACTGTAGTGTCGGCACGACTCTGGCTAGACAGTGATGGAACGAATGAGAATGAAAATATTTCTTCTTTTCTGTGTCACCCTGCCTTGGTGGGAAACGGCTGATGACACTGTGCTTTTGGGAGATTCTGAAGAGAAGTTGCAGAGGTTGGTGGATGAGATGGGTAGGGCATGTAAAAGAATAAATTAAAAGTGAATACAAGTATAGAAAAGAGTAAGGTGATGAGAATAACAAAAAAAAAATAGGTGGCGAAAGATTGGATATCAGATTGGAGGGAGAGAGTATGGAGGAGGTGAATGTATTCAGATATTTAGGTGTGTACGTGTCAGCAGATGGGTCTATGAAAGATGAGGTAAATCATGGAATTGATGAGGGAAAAAAATGGTGAGTGGTGCACTTAAAAGTCCGTGGAGACAAAGAATTTTGTCCATGGAAGCAAAGAGGGGAATAAGAGTATAGTTATACCAACGTACTTATATGGGCGTGAAGCATGGGTGGTGAATGTTGCAACAAGGAGAAGGCTGGAGGCAGTGGAGATGTCATGTCTGAGGGCAATGTGTGGTGTGAATATAATGCAGGGAATTCGTAGTTTGGAAATTAGGAGAAGGTCAGTCGTCAGTGGTCAGTCGTCACGTGAGGTCACAGACCCTGAGCTGCTTTGGGGATTAGCGTGGACGGTTACAAAGCATGGCTTGCTTCTGCAGTGTTTTAAAAACTGAGGTTGGAGAGTTGAAGGAGGAGGTCTTGCTTCTCCAGGAGGAGATTAGGAGGCTGAAGGTCCACCTCAATGGGTCTGGGAGAGAGTGTGAGGTGGCTGGAGTTGTGGGGAATGAGACTTCTAGCAGTGAGGTGCAGTCTGTCTCTCGCTGTGAGGAGGCTGTAGTTGGGGAGGTAGCAACAGCTACCAGCAGTGAGGTGCAGCCCAGCACCTGCTGCAAGTGGCGAGTTGTTCACAGTAATGGGAGGCGCATCAGAGTAAGGAAAGTTAAGAGTGAAGATCTGAAGGTAGGAAATCGCTTCTCTGTTCTCCAGGATGAATGTACTTCAGTGGCCAGTGAAGGTAAGGGTACTACTGCCCCTGCTAATGAAGGTAAGCGCATTCTTGTGGTTGGTGACTCTCAGGTAAGATATATTGACCGTGCTTTTTGTAATAGGAATAAGAAGATGAGAGATAGAGTGTGCTTCCCTGGAGCTGGTGTTGGGGACATTGTCAACAGGCTGGATAATATCATGTCAGGTAATGGGAACAAGCCCATTATCTGTCTCAGTGCTGGTGGAAATGATATTGGGAAGGGTAGGAGAGAAGAGCTGCTAGATAAGTACAGGTCAGCTATAGATTTCATTAAGTCTAAGGGAGGGATCCCAATCATATGTAGCATCTTGCCTAGAAGGGGAGTAGGAAATGAATGGTTGTCTAGGGCAATTGGTGTAAATTGCTGGCTAGACAGATACTGCAAGGAACTTGCAATCCCATTCATTGACAACTGGAACAACTTTTATGGCAAACATGATATGTATGCAAGGGATGGGGTACATCTCTCTGGGGCTGGGGTGGTAGCACTTGCAGACTCGATTGAGAAGGCCATTGGTGAAATCCCTATGATTTTAAACTGATGGAAGATAGAGGTATGGGTGTGTGTGGGAAACAAGCAGGTTGCAACACTAGGGTTGGAAACAGTAAATGTATAAAAGGCATTCAGCATGAAGTTATAAATAAAGACAATAGAACAGGTCAGCTAACAAAGGGGGGCAGCAGAGGGCAGCAAGGGACTAGCTCCCTTAAGGTTTACTATACTAATAGCAGGAGTGTTAGAAATAAGATAGATGAGCTAAGATTAATTGCAAGTGCAGGAAACATAGATATTATTGCTATAACAGAGACCTGGCTCAATCTGAAAGATAGAGAGATGCCCTCTGAATGTCACATACAAGGCTATAAATTATTCCACACTGACAGGGTCAACAGGAAAGGTGGTGGAGTAGCGATGTATGTCAGAGACAATTTAAATTGTTGTGTAAGACAAGATATTAAATTAGAAGCGTCAGCCACTGAATCTGTTTGGTTACAGCTTCTCGAGGGCCGAGAAAAACTAATTTTGGGTGTGATTTACAGGGCCCCAAATCTTGATAGGGAGTGCAGTAAACTTCTATGGGACGAAATTCGTAAGGCATCTACATACGAAAATGTTGTGCTAATGGGAGATTTCAACTATAGACAGATTGACTGGAGCAATTTGACAGGAAATTTAGAGTCGGGTGACTTTCTTGATACGATCCAGGATTGTTTTTTAAAACAGTTTGTGACAGAGCCAACTAGGGGAAATAACCTCCTTGACTTGGTTCTTGCCAGTAGGGAAACACTAATTAATAATCTTGAGGTTAATGATGAGCTTGGGGAGAGTGATCACAAATCACTCAGTTTTAATATATCATGGAATTCCCCTAATAATGGCAATCAAGTCTCCGTCCCTGACTTTCGCTTGGCTGATTTCATAGGACTGAAAAATTACTTAGGTGGGCTGAACTGGAATGACCTGACTAAGGGTCAGGTAGGTGGTGATGGTTGCCGATATGATGCTTTCCAGGGCATAGTTCTAGCTGCTCAGTCAAATTATGTTCCAAATAGGGAAATCAGATCAAACAAAAATGATCCTAAATGGATGAACAATAGATTAAAATATCTGATTGGTCAAAAGAGAGGCATATATAGGCAAATCAAAAGAGGAGAGGGGCAATTAAGAAATCGATATATTCAGTTAAAGAGAGAAATAAAAAAGGGAATTAGAAAAGCAAAAAGAGATTATGAGGTTAAAGTTGCAAGAGAATCGAAGACTAACCCAAAAGGATTCTTTCAGGTATACAGAAGTAAGATCAGGGACAAGATAGGCCCACTCAAAAGTTCCTCGGGTCAGCTCACTGACAGTGATAAGGAAATGTGTAGAATTTTTAACACATACTTCCTCTCAGTTTTTACACAGGAGGATACCAGCGATATACCAGTAATGATAAATTATGTAGAACAGGACGATAATAAACTGTGCACTATTAGGGTCACAAGTGACATGGTCCTTAGGCAAATAGATAAATTGAAACCTAACAAATCCCCAGGCCCTGATGAACTGTATGCAAGGGTTCTAAAGGAATGTAAAGAGGAGCTTAGCACACCTTTGGCTAATCTTTTCAACATATCACTACAAACTGGCATGGTGCCAGATAAGTGGAAAATGGCAAATGTGATACCTATTTTCAAAACAGGTGACAGGTCCTTAGCTTCGAACTATAGACCAATAAGCCTAACCTCCATAGTGGGAAAATTTATGGAATCAATAATTGCCGAGGCAGTTCGTAGCCACCTTGAAAAGCATAAATTAATCAACGAATCTCAGCATGGTTTTACAAAGGGGCGTTCCTGCCTTACGAATTTATTAACTTTTTTCACTAAGGTATTTGAGGAGGTAGATCATGGTAATGAATATGATATTGTGTATATGGACTTCAGTAAGGCTTTTGACAGGGTCCCACATCAGAGACTATTGAGGAAAATTAAAGCACATGGAATAGGAGGAGAAATTTTTTCCTGGATAGAGGCATGGTTGACAAATAGGCAGCAGAGAGTTTGCATAAATGGGGAGAAATCAGAGTGGGGAAGCGTCACGAGCGGTGTTCCACAGGGGTCAGTGTTGGGCCCCCTGCTGTTCACAATCTACATAAACGACATAGATGAGGGCATAAAGAGCGACATCGGCAAGTTTGCCGATGACACCAAAATAGGCCGTCGAATTCATTCTGACGAGGACATTCGAGCACTCCAGGAAGATTTGAATAGACTGATGCAGTGGTCGGAGAAGTGGCAGATGCAGTTTAATATAGACAAATGCAAAGTTCTAAATGTTGGACAGGACAATAACCATGCCACATATAAACTAAATAATGTAGATCTTAATATTACGGATTGCGAAAAAGATTTAGGAGTTCTGGTTAGCAGTAATCTGAAACCAAGACAACAGTGCATAAGTGTTCGCAATAAAGCTAATAGAATCCTTGGCTTCATATCAAGAAGCATAAATAATAGGAGTCCTCAGGTTGTTCTTCAACTCTATACATCCTTGGTTAGGCCTCATTTAGATTATGCTGCACAGTTTTGGTCACCGTATTACAGAATGGATATAAATTCTCTGGAAAATGTACAAAGGAGGATGACAAAGATGATCCCATGTATCAGAAACCTTCCCTATGAGGATAGACTAAGGGCCCTGAAACTGCACTCTCTAGAAAGACGTAGAATTAGGGGGGATATGATTGAGGTGTATAAATGGAAGACAGGAATAAATAAAGGGGATGTAAATAGTGTGCTGAAAATATCTAGCCTAGACAGGACTCGCAGCAATGGTTTTAAGTTGGAAAAATTCAGATTCAGGAAGGATATAGGAAAGTACTGGTTTGGTAATAGAGTTGTGGATGAGTGGAACAAACTCCCAAGTACCGTTATAGAGGCCAGAACGTTGTGTAGCTTTAAAAATAGGTTGGATAAATACATGAGTAGATGTGGGTGGGTGTGAGTTAGACCTGATAGCTTGTGCTAACAGGTCGGTTGCCGTGTTCCTCCCTTAAGTCAATGTGACCTGACCTGACTAGGTTGGGTGCATTGGCTTAAGCCGGTAGGAGACTTGGACCTGCCTCGCATGGGCCAGTAGGCCTTCTGCAGTGTTCCTTCGTTCTTATGTTCTTATGTTCTTATTACCAAAACTATTGTCCAGAGGGCTGAGAAGGGGATGTTGAGGTGGTTCGGACATGTAGAGAGGTTGGAACAAAACAGAATGACTTCGAGAGTGTATAAATCTGTACTGGAGTGAAGGCCGGGTAGGGGCCGACCCAGGAAAGGGTGGAGGGAGGGGGTAAAGGAGGTTTTGTGTGCGAGGGGCTTGGACTTCCAGCAAGCATGCATAAGCATGTTAGATATGAGCGAATGGAGACAAATGGTTTTTATGATTTGACATGCAGTTAGAGTGTGAGGAAGGTAACATTTATGAAGGGATTCAAGGAAACCGGCAGGCCGGACTTGAGTCCTGGAGATGGAAAGGGCAGTGTCTGCACTCTGAACTAAGGGTGTTAATGTTACAGTTTTATAACTATTGTAAATGCGCCTTTGGCAAGACAATGATGGAGTGAATGCTGAAAGATTTTCTTTTTCAGGTCACCCTTCCTTGGTGGGAGACGGCCGATGTGTTAATAAATATATATATATATATATATATATATATATATATATATATATATATATATATATATATATATATATATATATATATATATATATATATATATATATATATATATATATATATATATATAGATAACGACGATATTACTATATGCAAAATAACCTTCGTTATTTTCACGTGTTAAGTAACATTATTAAATATTAGCGCAATGTTCAAACTTTGTTCAATGTCATTACTGTATTGAATGTTGCAACTTTCGCACCTTTCTTCCTTATCAATAAAGTTCTTTTCTGTGATACATTAAGTCTTTCCATCTCTTTAAGATGTTTTGTCAGTGTTTATGTATCATGTAAATATCTTTCGAGTTGTAAAAATTCTTTAAATTCCTTTCGTATCATAGAAAT
Source organism: Cherax quadricarinatus (assembly GCF_038502225.1). Lineage (NCBI taxonomy): Eukaryota > Metazoa > Arthropoda > Malacostraca > Decapoda > Parastacidae > Cherax > Cherax quadricarinatus. The sequence continues at coordinate 29,115,122 of NC_091296.1, forward strand.
TTTATAAATTCCTGTGTGCCTCAACTCTTACCCCTATATATATATATATATATATACATATATGTCGTGACGAATATGTAAAACTGGTCAATTAGCAAGAACTCATTTAAAATTAAGTCCTTTCTAAAATTTTCTCCGTAAGCCATGCGTGTCGTATGAGGCGACTAAAATGCCGGGAGCAATGGGCTAGTAACCCCTTCTCCTGTATACAATTACTAAAAAAGAGAAGAAGAAAAACTTTATAAAACTGGGTTGCTTAAATGTGCGTGGATGTAGTGCGGATGACAAGAAACAGATGATTGCTGATGTTATGAATGAAAAGAAGTTGGATGTCCTGGCCCTAAGCGAAACAAAGCTGAAGGGGGTAGGAGAGTTTCAGTGGGGGGAAATAAATGGGATTAAATCTGGAGTATCTGAGAGAGTTAGAGCAAAGGAAGGGGTAGCAGTAATGTTAAATGATCAGTTATGGAAGGAGAAAAGAGAATATGAATGTGTAAATTCAAGAATTATGTGGATTAAAGTAAAGGTTGGATGCGAGAAGTGGGTCATAATAAGCGTGTATGCACCTGGAGAAGAGAGGAATGCAGAGGAGAGAGAGAGATTTTGGGAGATGTTAAGTGAATGTATAGGAGCCTTTGAACCAAGTGAGAGAGTAATTGTGGTAGGGGACTTGAATGCTAAAGTAGGAGAAACTTTTAGAGAGGGTGTGGTAGGTAAGTTTGGGGTGCCAGGTGTAAATGATAATGGGAGCCCTTTGATTGAACTTTGTATAGAAAGGGGTTTAGTTATAGGTAATACATATTTTAAGAAAAAGAGGATAAATAAGTATACACGATATGATGTAGGGCGAAATGACAGTAGTTTGTTGGATTATGTATTGGTAGATAAAAGACTGTTGAGTAGACTTCAGGATGTACATGTTTATAGAGGGGCCACAGATATATCAGATCACTTTCTAGTTGTAGCTACACTGAGAGTAAAAGGTAGATGGGATACAAGGAGAATAGAAGCATCAGGGAAGAGAGAGGTGAAGGTTTATAAACTAAAAGAGGAGGCAGTTAGGGTAAGATATAAACAGCTATTGGAGGATAGATGGGCTAATGAGAGCATAGGCAATGGGGTCGAAGAGGTATGGGGTAGGTTTAAAAATGTAGTGTTAGAGTGTTCAGCAGAAGTTTGTGGTTACAGGAAAGTGGGTGCAGGAGGGAAGAGGAGCGATTGGTGGAATGATGATGTAAAGAGAGTAGTAAGGGAGAAAAAGTTAGCATATGAGAAGTTTTTACAAAGTAGAAGTGATGCAAGGAGGGAAGAGTATATGGAGAAAAAGAGAGAGGTTAAGAGAGTGGTGAAGCAATGTAAAAAGAGAGCAAATGAGAGAGTGGGTGAGATGTTATCAACAAATTTTGTTGAAAATAAGAAAAAGTTTTGGAGTGAGATTAACAAGTTAAGAAAGCCTAGAGAACAAATGGATTTGTCAGTTAAAAATAGGAGAGGAGAGTTATTAAATGGAGAGTTAGAGGTATTGGGAAGATGGAAGGAATATTTTGAGGAATTGTTAAATGTTGATGAAGATAGGGAAGCTGTGATTTCGTGTATAGGGCAAGGAGGAATAACATCTTGTAGGAGTGAGGAAGAGCCAGTTGTGAGTGTGGGGGAAGTTCGTGAGGCAGTAGGTAAAATGAAAGGGGGTAAGGCAGCCGGGATTGATGGGATAAAGATAGAAATGTTAAAAGCAGGTGGGGATATAGTTTTGGAGTGGTTGGTGCAATTGTTTAATAAATGTATGGAAGAGGGTAAGGTACCTAGGGATTGGCAGAGAGCATGCATAGTTCCTTTGTATAAAGGCAAAGGGGATAAAAGAGAGTGCAAAAATTATAGGGGGATAAGTCTGTTGAGTGTACCTGGTAAAGTGTATGGTAGAGTTATAATTGAAAGAATTAAGAGTAAGACGGAGAATAGGATAGCAGATGAACAAGGAGGCTTTAGGAAAGGTAGGGGGTGTGTGGACCAGGTGTTTACAGTGAAACATATAAGTGAACAGTATTTAGATAAGGCTAAAGAGGTCTTTGTGGCATTTATGGATTTGGAAAAGGCGTATGACAGGGTGGATAGGGGGGCAATGTGGCAGATGTTGCAAGTGTATGGTGTAGGAGGTAGGTTACTGAAAGCAGTGAAGAGTTTTTACGAGGATAGTGAGGCTCAAGTTAGAGTATGTAGGAAAGAGGGAAATTTTTTCCCAGTAAAAGTAGGACTTAGACAAGGATGTGTGATGTCACCGTGGTTGTTTAATATATTTATAGATGGGGTTGTAAGAGAAGTAAATGCGAGGGTCTTGGCAAGAGGCGTGGAGTTAAAAGATAAAGAATCACACACAAAGTGGGAGTTGTCACAGCTGCTCTTTGCTGATGACACTGTGCTCTTGGGAGATTCTGAAGAGAAGTTGCAGAGATTGGTGGATGAATTTGGTAGGGTGTGCAAAAGAAGAAAATTAAAGGTGAATACAGGAAAGAGTAAGGTTATGAGGATAACAAAAAGATTAGGTGATGAAAGATTGAATATCAGATTGGAGGGAGAGAGTATGGAGGAGGTGAACGTATTCAGATATTTGGGAGTGGACGTGTCAGCGGATGGGTCTATGAAAGATGAGGTGAATCATAGAATTGATGAGGGAAAAAGAGTGAGTGGTGCACTTAGGAGTCTGTGGAGACAAAGAACTTTGTCCTTGGAGGCAAAGAGGGGAATGTATGAGAGTATAGTTTTACCAACGCTCTTATATGGGTGTGAAGCGTGGGTGATGAATGTTGCAGCGAGGAGAAGGCTGGAGGCAGTGGAGATGTCATGTCTGAGGGCAATGTGTGGTGTGAATATAATGCAGAGAATTCGTAGTTTGGAAGTTAGGAGGAGGTGCGGGATTACCAAAACTGTTGTCCAGAGGGCTGAGGAAGGGTTGTTGAGGTGGTTCGGACATGTAGAGAGAATGGAGCGAAACAGAATGACTTCAAGAGTGTATCAGTCTGTAGTGGAAGGAAGGCGGGGTAGGGGTCGGCCTAGGAAGGGTTGGAGGGAGGGGGTAAAGGAGGTTTTGTGTGCGAGGGGCTTGGACTTCCAGCAGGCATGCTTGAGCGTGTTTGATAGGAGTGAATGGAGACAAATGGTTTTTAATACTTGACGTGCTGTTGGAGTGTGAGCAAAGTAACATTTATGAAGGGATTCAGGGAAACCGGCAGGCCGGACTTGAGTCCTGGAGATGGGAAGTACAGTGCCTGCACTCTGAAGGAGGGGTGTTAATGTTGCAGTTTAAAAACTGTAGTGTAAAGCACCCTTCTGGCAAGACAGTGATGGAGTGAATGATGGTGAAAGTTTTTCTTTTTCGGGCCACCCTGCCTTGGTGGGAATCGGCCGGTGTGATAATAAAATAATAACGTATAAAGATATATTTTTTTCATTAATGTTGATGTAAAATTTATAATTTTGCGCCAAAAGGAACTTAGAAAACTTACCTAACCTTATCATAACAAGCGCAATTTATTTTAGCCTAACCCAACTAAATATATTTTAAATTTGTTTACAATAATTTAATACTAAACAAACACAGTGAAATATATTTTTTTCGTTAGGTTCAGAATGATTTTGGCGAAATTATTGCATACACAAATTTTCACTTATCCTATATAGCAAGATGAGCGTTGCTATTTAAGCCAAGATCGCAAGTTCTGCCTATTCGGCACGACATATATATATATATATATATATATATATATATTTCTTTCAACACATCAGCCGTATCCCACCGAGGCGGGGTGGCCCAAAAGGAAAAACAAAAGTTTCTCCTTTTACATTTAGTAATATATACAGGAGAAGGGGTTACTAGCCCCTTGCTCCCGGCATTTTAGTTGCCTCTTACAACACGCATGGCGTACGGAGGAAGAATTCTGTTCCACTTCCCCATGGAGATAAGAGGAAATAAACAAGAACAAGAACTAGAAAGAAAATAAAAGAAAACCCAGAGGGGTATGTATATATACGCTTGTACATGTATGTGTAGTGTGACCTAAGTGTAAGTAGAAGTAGCAAGATGTACCTGAAATCTTGCATGTTCATGAGACAGAAAAAAGGACACCAGCAATCCTACCATCATGTAAAACAATCACAGGCTTTCGTTTTACACTCACTTGGCAGGACGGTAGTACCTCCCTGGGCGGTTGCTGTCTACCAACCTACTACCTAGGATATATATATATATTATATACATATATATATATATATATAATTTTATATATATATATATATATATATATATATATATATATATATATATATATATATATATATATATATATACATACATATCTCACTGCATTATCGTAAGCAGCAGTGGAAATTCCAACCGTTCGTAAACACTCAGTTTCCTCGCACAGATTTTTAAGATAATTGCTCTGTTACATAATGTATGGCTAGGTTAGGTTTTAATCGGTTACTATGTTGTTTAGTAATCACTCACATTATACCTGTAAAATGATATAACTGATATGGTAAAGCAGGCAAAAAGAGAGAAAATATGGTGGACCCCTTGGTCGTTTCCCGTTTTCTATCAGCCCCTTTTTTTATTCGTCCTCTGGAATGTTATAATTGGCACAGCAACATTGATTGTTTGCTGGGCCAAGGATAGTGGCAGTTCTCTAATTGTACCTATGGTATCCTTGCTCTTCACTGGATTTATTTCACAATTTCTCCCATATCTTAAACGGCAATAAAATGTTACAGCAGTATGCATGTATAATCAGGCGATCTCGTCTCCGTTTTTAAGAGAACAAACCAAGTGTAGCGAGGTATTCTCATTACTCAATTTAGGTGGTTCATTGATTCATTGCAAGCAGGATACGGCCTTTGTACATTTTCCAGCTCTGCTGTTTCTCCTGCCCTGAAAGAGTCTTTACACAAAGAATAATATCCAGGTCATGATCATAAGTGATTTGAAAAGTACCACGACTGGCGTTGCTTCTTTTGTTTCAATGTTCAC
>NC_091296.1:29120241-29122741 GCF_038502225.1 Cherax quadricarinatus
TTCCCCTTCTACTGCGTCTCCTCCCTCCCTTCCACAGCAAGTACCACCATCACCTCATGTCCTTCTCATACCTCTTCCATCTCCGCTACCCTTAATTTACTACTAGTATCACTACTAGTACCACTAATAGCACCACTACTAACACCACTACCCTCATTACTAATACTGCTACCAGTACCCTCTGCACCACCTTCACAAATATGCTAGTACGTTAACAACAGACCAGGTCTGGTCTTGGACCTGGCCGTGAGGGGGCGGTGACCCCTAGAATCATCCTCAGATGACTTGGGTAACTAGTACTACTAAATACTATTACTAGTACATTCACCATTGCCCTCTTACTATTATTATTAGTAGCAGTACACTCAGTATCATTCCTACTCCTGCTACTACTACTAGTACACTCCTCAGCATCACTCCACTCATCAGTACCGCTACCCACTATATCCTCCCTACTACTACTAGCAGTAATACATTTATCAACACTACTAGCATTACTTGCCCCGCTGTTACTTTTCGTAACACCACTATATAGCTACTGCTCCATTTGTTATTGCTGTCACTGGTCACAACCCAAGCCCCCTCCACCACCCCCATCACCCCCTAACCTCCTCCTCCTTCTCCTCCACCACCACAACCTTCACCTTCTCCTCCAGTACCTTCATTATCACCACTTTCAATACTACCTCCACTATAACCATCATCAAAAGCCCCAACACTACTACTACCTTCACTGTCACCGCTAGTACTATCTCTACTCACAACTATCACCATCGACACTACCCACCATCACCGCTAGTACTATCACTACCCACCATTATCGCTAACATCAACACTATATTATCACCAACCATAAGAGCACCAACACTACTACTAGTATCTTCACAATCCTCGCAAACACTACAAGCACTAACATCACCAGTACAACTAACACTATTACTACCTTCACAGTCACCATCACTGATAATATTTCCACTTAACTCTGCATATATATCTATATATATGTCGTGGTAAAATTGGTCAGTTTTTTACACCAGGCGCTCTGGCTGGCACACCAAACAGGATGAGGTTGAAATTAGTCTCTGAGGCTCAACGACCACGAATGTCCTTACACCAGGATAGCACGCTCAGTACTGCTGGGCGCCTGGTGTTTAAGGATAGTGGTCCAGTGGATAGAGTGATGCGTACTTTATTAAATTCACACAGGGCTGGACATGGGAACGCAGGATAGAGTCCTAGACAAGCCGCAGTTTTGTAAATGATTCAGAATCACTTGTTTCGCAATTTCATTGATATATATATATATATATATATATATATATATATATATATATATATATATATATATATATATATATATATATATATATATATATATACATATATATATATATATATATATATATATATATATATATATATATATATATATATATATATATATATATATATATATATATATATATATATATATATATAACAAACCAGCAATATCCCACCCAAGCAGGGTGACCCAAAAAGTAAAACAAGTCTTTCTTATTACATTTAGTAATTTATACAGGAGAAGGGGATACTAGCCCCTTGCTCCCTGTATTATAGTCACTTCTTGCGACACGCATGGCTTATGGAGGAAGCCATTGTTTTCCACTTCTCCATAGAGATAACAGAAAATAAAGTAGAACAAGAACTATTAAGAAAATTGAAAAAAACCGGAATGGATGTGTAAATATATATGCATGTATAGTGTGACCTAAGTATAAGTGGAAGTAGCAAGATATACCTGTTATCCCACATGTTTATAAGACACTAAAAGACATCAGCAACCCTACCATCATGTAAAACAATTACAGGTTTCCGTTTCACAGTCACTTGGCAGGACGGTAGTACCTCTCTGGGTGGTTGCTGCCTACTATGTGCTTACACTTCTTCAGAAGAAATGGAAGGAGAGGCAAGAGAAGCACATCTTCTATGTTAAACATTTTATATGTTAAAATACACAGAGTAGGAGGTCTACGGGTCCATAACTGTGTTTCTCTTGCCTCTTCTTCCAGTTACTATGAAGATGTGTGTGTAAGCACACACACACACAGAAGGGAACATCAAGAGGGAATATACCAACAAGTGTTGGATGACATACGAACAACCGAGGAGGAGCTGCTAAGTGACCTTGATACCTCAAAGGCGATGGGACCGGACAACATCTCCCCATGGGTCCTTAGAGAAGGAGCAGAGATGTTGTGCATGCATCTAACCACAATCTTCAACACATCCCTTGAAACTGGGCAACTACCTGAGAAATGGAAGACTGCAAATGTAGTCCCCATATGTAAGAAAGGAAACAGAAATGAGGCACTAAACTACAGAGCTGTGTCTCTGACATGTATTGTGTGCAAAGTCATGGAGAAGATTATCAGGAGGAGAGTGGTGGAACACCTGGAACGGAACAAGATTATAAATGAAAACCAGCATGGGTTTATGGAAGGCAATTCCTGTGTTACAA
>NC_091296.1:29127741-29130241 GCF_038502225.1 Cherax quadricarinatus
TCGGTTGTGTGCACTGTGTCCAGCACATGGTGGTGTGCCCCACCTCTCCGTCTTTCTGGAGCCCCTTCTGTCTCCTCTGTGAACACTTCTTTGAATCTCTTGTTGAGTTCCTCACATACTTCACGGTCATTTCTTGTTGTCTCTCCTCCTTCCTTCCTTCCTTAGCCTGATTACCTGGTCCTTGACTGTTGTTTTCCTCCTGATGTGGCTGTACAACAGTTTCGGGTCAGATTTGGCTTTTGCTGCTATGTCGTTTTCATATTGTCTTTGGGCCTCCCTTCTTATCTGTGCATATTCGTTTCTGGCTCTACAACTGCTCTCCTTATTCTCCTGGGTCCTTTGCCTTCTATATTTCTTCCATTCCCTAGCACACTTGGTTTTTGCCTCCCTGCACCTTTGGGTAAACCATGGGCTCATCCTGGCTTTTTCATTATTCCTGTTACCCTTGGGTACAAACCTCTCCTCAGCCTCCTTGCATTTTGTTGCTACATATTCCATCATCTCATTAACTGGCTTCCCTGCCAGTTCTCTGTCCCACTGAACCCCGTTCAGGAAGTTCCTCATTCCTGTGTAGTCCCCTTTCTTGTAGTTTGGCTTCATTAGTCCTGGCCTTCCTGCTTCTCCCTCCACTTGTAGCTCTACTGTGTATTCGAAGCTGGCCCCAAGGGGTCTATCATATGTGATGTCCTCGATATCTGCACTACTCAAGGTGAATACTAAGTCCAGCCTTGCTGGTTCATCCTCTCCTCTCTCTCTTGTAGTATCCCTTACGTGTTGGCACATGAAGTTTTCCAGTACCACCTCCATCATCTTAGCCCTCCATGTATCTTGGCCCCAATGTGGGTCCAAGTTCTCCCAATCGATCTCCTTGTGGTTAAAGTCACCCATGATCAGGAGCTTTGCCCTGCATGCATGAGCTCTTCTGGCCACTCTAGCCAGTGTGTCAACCATCGCTCTATTGCTCTCGTCGTACTCTTGTCTTGGCCTCCTGCTGTTCTGTGGTGGGTTATACATCACTGCTATTACCACCTTGGGACCTCCAGAGTGAAGCATTCCCGCTATGTAATCACTTTCTTCTCCGCTGTCTCCTCTCTCCAGCTCATCAAAATTCCAGCGATTTTTGATCAGCAATTCCACTCCTCCACCCCCCCTGTTCCCTCTGTCTTTCCTCAGGATTTGGTATCCCATTGGAAAGATGGCATCTGTTATCATACCTGTAAGCTTGGTTTCTGTGAGAGCTATGATGTCCGGTGATGCTTCTTTGACTCTTTCATGCCACTCCTCCCACTTATTTGTTATTCCATCAGCGTTTGTGTACCATACCTTCAGTGTCCTTTCCAACACTGTGGTTTGGGGGGCCTGTGAGGGTGGGAGACCTGGTGGCATACTGTGGGATTCTATAGCTCGGTGTTGGGTGGAGGCTGTGGGTATGGATTGTAGTGTGTGTTGGGATGGTGTGATAGGTTGTATGGCTCTGAGAATAGTTGTGTGTGTGCTTGCCCTTGCTGTTCTGTTCTGCTCTGACTGACCTCTGCTGGTTCCATCCTTGTCTCTTTTCCTAGCTCCTTTCGCTTTTTTTGTCCTCTCCCTCAGCTGCTGTCGTTCTGATTTTGTTCTGTCTCTGTCTAGGAACACCCTCTTGTACTCTTCCGAGTATTTCAATCGTGGTTTCTCTTGGAGGATCCTGTTCCGCACTGTTTCCATCCTGAGAATCAGCTTGATTGGTCTGTTTCTCCCCTTCGAGTACCCCCCCTATTCTCTGAAAATTTACAATCTCGTCCATCTCTTCACCTATTTCCGTGATGATTTTCTCAATCTCCTTTCTTTCTTCCTGCTGCCTTTCAGTGTGTGTCCTTTCCTCTCTCTCCTGAAGCCCACGGATAAACACTGATTTTGCCCTTTCCTCCTCCCATTGCCTCACCCTCTGTGACTCTGGATCCTGCCTGTATGTGGTCAGTTTCTCCCTTGTTTTTTTCCAGTGGCTCTTGATAGCATGGTTGTGCCTCAGCATTCGACCTATCGCCCTCTCCATCTGCAACCAGCTGTTCTTCCCTTTCACTCCTTGGCCCTCCTTGGCAGGCTGATATGACCTTAGCATAATTCATAATTCCTTCCTTCCTGTTCGGCCTCGCAGCTTCATATGCTGTGTCTTCTCTGGTCACTGCCCCTGTAACTCGCTTCAGCCTATTTATCTCAACTTCTAGGACTCTTATCTTGGCTACTGCAGTTTCGACTTGTGCCTCCCAATTCTTTGTCTCCTTCTCCAACCTCTTTTCCAATTTCACAGAGAGCTCTTTCTCCATTTTGTCAGAAAGCTCTCCTAATTTTCTCTCCCACTCTTGTTCCATCCTTTTCCACTGCTCCTCCATCCACTCCTCCCAACCAGAACCATTCTCATCTGATCCTTGGTTCCTGCGAGTCCCCACCATTTTTTTTTGTGAGAGAAGAGAGAAGGGAAAGGTAGAAGGAGAGAGAGAGGGGAAGAGTGAGAAGGGAAAGG
>NC_091296.1:29135241-29142741 GCF_038502225.1 Cherax quadricarinatus
ATGTATTAGCGCTATTACGTATTTTTTGTTCTGTTAATGTAATTATTACCTTTGAGGATAATAAACTATATGACTAAGTCATTCAGTGAATTCTACTTACTCCAACAACTCTCTTCTGCTCTGCAACATCTTTCGTGCAGTATGTCTTGTATCGGTCAAAGATCAAGTACACATCTCCAGCTTTCGAATTATTGCGGTTTTGGAACATAACAGTTAGTCCAGTGGTTTTCAACCTTTTTTCAGGGATGGCGCCCTTAAGTCATATATTTTATTCTGTGGAAACCCTTGTCAATTCTCCATAAAAACCTCTTCCCAAGAGTACATAGTCTTAATACTAATACTAAAAATAATAATAATTAATAAGAATATACAAGTACATAAGACACACACGAAATATAAAATATACAATCCTGTTAAAACAAGTAATACAAAAGCGTTATAGATCACAATAAAACAAAACAAACAGAAACTAACTTGTCTTCTGTAACTTATTTGGTGAGATATTTGTGCTGGGTGAGACTGGCAGATCCTTATGATATTAGATGGAATACTGGACAGACATTGTCTCGTTTCTTCCTCGACAGATTGTTTCTGAGCACAGAAAATCCCAACTCACGCAGATAAGATTCGGATAATTGCTTGATAATTATAAGATGATCGTAAGCTAAACACAAACTGTGAAAATTATATAAATTCACTTTCCCGTCGCAATGCCCTTTCACTTAATATTAAAACGTATTTATTCTTCTTCTTTCTTTCAAAATACCGGCCGTATCCCACCGAGGCAGGGTGGAATAAAAAGAAAAAAGTTTCTCTTTTTAACTTTAGTAATGTATACAGGAGAAGGGGTTACTAGCCCCTTGTTCCCGGTATTTTACGACACACATGGCTTACGGAGGAAGAATTCTGTTCCACTTCCCCATGGAGATAAGAGGAAATAAACAAGAATTAGAACTAGCATGAAAATAGAAGAAAACCTACAGGTGTGTGTTTATATATGCTTGTACATGTATGTGTAGTGTGACCTAAGTGTAAGTAGAAGTAGCAAGACATACCTGAAATCTTGCATGTTTTTGAGACTGACAAAAGACACCAGCAATCCTACCATCATGTAAAACAATTACAGGTTTCCATTTCACACTCACTTGGCAGGATAGTAGTACCTCCCTGGGTGGTTGCTGTCTACCAACCTACTACCACAGGACAGTAGTACCTGCCTGGGCGGTTGCTGTCTGCCAATCTACTACCACAGGACGGTAGTACCTCCCTGGGTAGTTGCTGTCTACCAACCTACAACCACAAGACGGTAGTACCTCCCTGGGTGGTTGCTGTCTACCAACCTACTACCACAGGACAGTAGTACCTGCCTTTGCCTAGGGGGTTGCTGTCTACCAACCTACTACCACAGGACGGTAGTACCTTCCTTGGTGGCTGCGGTCTACCAACTTACTGCCACAGGACGGTAGTACCTCCTTGGGCGGTTGCTGTCTACCAACCTACTACCACAGAACGGTAGTACCTCTCTTGGTGGCTGCGGTCTACCATCCTACTATCACAGGACAGTAGTACCTCTCTTGGTGACTGCTGTCTACCAATCTACTACCACAGGACGGTTGTACCTCTCTTGGTGGTTGCTGTCTACCAACCTACTATCACAGGACGGTAGTACCTCCCTTGGTGGCTGCGGTCTACCAACGTACTATCTACCTACTGCCAACCCTCACCCTACCCAATACCTACCTACCACCCACCTACCACCTACCACTACCACTCACCACCACCCATACCACTACCACCTACCACCAACCTACTACATCCCACCTACCTACCACCACCCTACCACCCACCTACCTACCATACCTACCACCACCCACCCTCCACCCTACCCACCTACCCTACCACCACCAACCCACCCACTCCACCCATTGCCCTCACTTCACCATCCCACTACCCACCTCATCACCAACCTACTACCTAGCTACACCTACTACCAACCACCATCCCACCCACACTCCTACCTACACAACCCTACACCTGCCTCACTATCTACCATCCAACCCAACTACCCACCTACCTACCTACCCACTATCAACCAACACTACCTACCTCCCACTCCACTACACCAACCAACCTACTACCTACCTACCACCTGCTACCAACCCACCACCCACCCTACCCACCCACATCCACCAACCCTACATCCCCACCAACCCATCACCACCCACTACCACCTCACCACCCACCTACCTACCCTCACTCCACCATACCCACCCACCTAACCACACTCACCCACCCACCTACTCTACCAACTTACTACCTACCACACCACTCACATCCACCTAACTCCACCTACCCACCTACTACCTACCTCACTAACCCTTACTACCAACCCTACTCCACTACTTATCATCCCACCCTCCACCACCTCCCACTACCACCTCCACACCCACTACCACCTACCTACCTCCACCCATCACACCTACTACACTCACCATACCCTACTACCCACTACTACCTACCACCACTACCACCCACCCACCACCCACACCAACCACTACCCTCACTCACCCACTACCCATACACCTACCCACACCTACTACCACCCACCTACTCCCAACCTACACCCACTACCACCTCCACCTACTACCCACCTCCACCTCATCACCCACACACCCATCCACTACCAACCTACCTACCTACACCCACTACCACCCACTACCACCTCCACCACCACCCATCACACCACCTACTCACCACCTCCAACCCTACCTACCCACCCTACTACCAACCCACTCACCAGCCCACCACATACCTACCCACAACCCACCCACCACCCTACTCCATCACCTACCATACCAGCCTACCACCACCCACTACCCAACCACACACCCACCTACCTCCACTACCACCACCTAACCACCACCCACCTACATCACCTACTACCAACCTACTACCTACCTACTACCTACTACCAACCTACTACCTACCTACTACCTACTACCAACCTACTACCTACCTACTACCTACTACCAACCTACTACCTACCTACTACCTACTACCAACCTACTACCTATGTATTTATTATTATACTATAACAGTATATCATTAAATGACATCTGTTCAAAAAAATTATAAGAAAATTTGTAAAACCTTGCTGCACCCCTAGGCACTATCAGTGGCACAACAGGGTGCCTCGGCATCCTTGCTGCACCCCTGGGCACTATCAGTGGCACAACAGGGTGCCTCGGCACCCTTGCTGCACCCCTGGGCACTATCAGTGGCACAACAGGGTGCCTCGGCATCCTTGCTGCACCCCTGGGCACTATCAGTGGCACAACAGGGTGCCTCGGTACCCTTGCTGCACCCCTGGGCACTATCAGTGGCACAACAGGGTGCCTCGGCACCCTTGCTGCACCCCTGGGCACTATCAGTGGCACAACAGGGTGCCTCGGCACCCTTGCTGCACCCCTTGGCACTATCAGTGGCACAACAGGGTGCCTCGGCACCCTTGCTGCACCCCTGGGCACTATCAGTGGCACAACAGGGTGCCTCGGCACCCTTGCTGCACCCCTGGGCACTATCAGTGGCACAACAGGGTGCCTCGGCACCCTGGCTGCACCCCTGGGCACTATCAGTGGCACAACAGGGTGCCTCGGCACCCTTGCTGCACCCCTGGGCACTATCAGTGGCACAACAGGGTGCCTCGGCACCCTTGCTGCACCCCTTGGCACTCTCAGTGGCACAACAGGGTGCCTCGGCACCCTTGCTGCACCCCTTGGCACTATCAGTGGCACAACAGGGTGCCTCGGCATCCTTGCTGCACCCCTGGGCACTATCAGTGGCACAACAGGGTGCCTCGGCACCCTTGCTGCACCCCTTGGCACTATCAGTGGCACAACAGGGTGCCTCGGCACCCTTGCTGCACCCCTTGGCACTATCAGTGGCACAACAGGGCGCCTCGGCACCCTTGCTGCACCCCTTGGCACTATCAGTGGCACAACAGGGTGCCTCGGCACCCCTTGCTGAGAAAAAAAACAGACTTATTCTCTTACAGTGCCATAACCGGGACAAGGAATGACCCACAATAAAGGTGCTGCATCAGTGACTGAACATACAGAGGCTGTTGCCATACCTCCAGAGGAAGCAACTTGGTGAAGCAATTTCTTCCTTTTGTTGGACTCTGATTTGCGTATTCTTATCTTGCGTATTCTTATCTTGCGTATTCTTATCTTGCGTATTCTTATCTTGCATATTCTTATCTTGCGTATTCTTATCTTGCGTATTCTTATCTTGCGTATTCTTATCTTGCATATTCTTATCTTGCGTATTCTTATCTTGCATATTCTTATCTTGCGTATTCTTATCTTGTGTATTCTTATCTTGCGTATTCTTATCTTGCATATTCTTATCTTGCGTATTCTTATCTTGTGTATTCTTATCTTGCATATTCTTATCTTGCATATTCTTATCTTGCGTATTCTTATCTTGCATATTCTTATCTTGTGCATTCTTATCTTGTGTATTCTTATCTTGCATATTCTTATCTTGCATATTCTTATCTTGTGTATTCTTATCTTGTGTATTCTTATCTAGCACATTCTTATCTTGCGTATTCTTATCTTGCATATTCTTATCTTGCGTATTCTTATCGGAAGCAGGAACTAGCACTAACTCGTGGTTCAAGACTTCATTTACATTAATTTCGCTGGATCTTGCTTGTAGTCCAGTCAGGCCAGAGTATATCAAGTCAGTATAAAACACTATTTTGCTGAAGATGTGGTAAATGGTTTAAAAAAACGACAAGTTGAAGATTGAGACACTTATGCAACCTATGGGAATTTTTACTGAGGAAACGTTTCGTCACACAGTGGCTTCATCAGTTCATACAAATTAGAAGAGTGTAAGGAGAGAAGTATTTGAGTTTTTTTTTTTTTACCATTTCCCACACTATTTTGCTGCCAACACTCCTATGTTTCTTTGTAGCGGTCACTGTACTTAGTAAGTTTACTTTGTTTTGGATTTTTCTTAGGAAATCCTTTTGGTCTCCCTTCTTCAAAGTTATCCATTACTTTGGAACCTGTTCATACAGCATTTTGAACATCAGTATCTGGAGGACATATCACTTCTGTAACGTTGTTCACATTGTTTTCTGGGTGAGATTCTGGATTCATCGCATTTATGTGGAGCTGAAGTTCGTCTCGGTCTCTGACGTCTTCTGTAATTCTGGGTTTTATTTCCCTGCATCTCGCCTGGATTTCTGCTGCTGATGACTAAAACTCAAGACTTTTTCCTCTTTTTGGGTGCATATATGTTCTATATCTTCAAGATGCAGTCTTCTCAATAGATAACACTATGCTGTAAAAGATTGAAAGATAACACTATGCTGTAAAAGACTGAAAGATAACACTATGCTGTAAAAGACTTAAAGATAACACTATGCTGTAAAAGACTGAAAGATGACACTATGCTGTAAAAGACTGAAAGATAACACTATGCTGTAAAAGACTGAAAGATAACACTATGCTGTAAAAGACTGAAAGATAACACTATGCTGTAAAAGACTGAAAGATAACACTATGCTGTAAAAGACTGAAAGATAACACTATGTTGTAAAAGACTGAAAGATAACACTATGTTGTAAAAGACTGAAAGATAACACTATGCTGTAAAAGACTGAAAGATAACACTATGCTGTAAAAGACTGAAAGATAACACTATGCTGTAAAAGACTGAAAGATAACACTATGCTGTAAAAGACTGAAAGATAACACTATGCTGTAAAAGACTGAAAGATAACACTATGCTGTAAAAGACTGAAAGATAACACTATGCTGTAAAAGACTGAAAGATAACACTATGGTGTAAAAGACTGAAAGATAACACTATGTTGTAAAAGATTGAAAGATAACACTATGCTGTAAAAGACTGAAAAATAACACTATGCTGTAAAAGACTGAAAGATAACACTATGTTGTAAAAGATTGAAAGATAACACTATGCTGTAA
Source organism: Cherax quadricarinatus (assembly GCF_038502225.1). Taxonomy (NCBI): domain Eukaryota; kingdom Metazoa; phylum Arthropoda; class Malacostraca; order Decapoda; family Parastacidae; genus Cherax; species Cherax quadricarinatus. The sequence continues at coordinate 29,141,247 of NC_091296.1, forward strand.
AAGACTGAAAAATAACACTATGCTGTAAAAGACTGAAAGATAACACTATGTTGTAAAAGATTGAAAGATAACACTATGCTGTAAAAGACTGAAAAATAACACTATGCTGTAAAAGACTGAAAGATAACACTATGTTGTAAAATACAAAGATAATACTTTCCTCAAAGGACTTTTAAAATGTTATCTTGTGTGTACTCATCTTCTCGTGTTCACTTTGCTTGTCTCCGTTCATTACTTTTGTGTTTATATATATAAGCACAGCTTTAATAACTGTGGGTACGGGTTCTTGTTTTCATCTGATTGTTTTCAGAATTGACGAAGTTGTTCATCATCGTGTTGTTTGCTCTAGTTAATAATTATTCTGATACACTTTTCTCCAACTGCTTTTAACTTGTTAGGTTTGTCATAACACTTGCACTTTCACCCCAAATAGCACTTTTTTCCATCTAAATAAGTTCACAAGAAAAATAACACTGTATTTTAATTTTGGTCCAGTAACCGGTTAACAAAAATACTACAGCCAATGGGATTTTTAGTACAGTATTATTATAGACCTTTATTAGTACTCTGTAAGTGTTCCTGTAGCTGTACTTTCAAAATATAAAATAAAAAATTTGTCCAAATTCGATCTTTAGATTAAAAAAAATTGTTGCAATTCTGTACTTATAAAGTGTTATTCAGACATATTAAAAACCCAAAACTGGGTTTTAATATGTCTGGACTATCAGATGTTATCGGGAAAAATTAGTGTGGTTGGACATTATCTGGGAAAATCGGTGTACGTCTATGAAGAACTTTTTGTATATATCCGCAGTGTGCGACTTTCTGGGCGCGGTACTGAGTGTGCCAGAGGAGTCCACTGTTTTAGCGATTAACTTCCAGTTTCCAGCCGTAGACTTTCTCACGATGGAAGAATGACGATGAAGAGAGCGTGGGGGGTTGGAGGTCAAGCTTGGAGATCAATCAGGATCCTGGGTGGGAGATAAGTAGCAACTCCCAACCCACGGTCATCCATCCAACTGCTCGCCTCACTCATCCAACATTAACCTCCATCTTCACCGCCTCACACACTTCACCTACCTTGACCCAGATCACCTTTGTAAATCGTTCACTTATTAGGTAGTCACAGACAGGAGCTTTGACAGCTTCCCATTCAGAGCATAAAATTTAGAGATTTAATTTTAACAGACCACCTGTTACGATGTGTGAACGAAATACCTGTTTTTCACCGCGCTACTGACGTCACAACTGCTGCGCAGTACCCTTGCTTGTGACGTCACGATGTCGCAAAACACACACACACACACACACACACACACACACACACACACACACACACACACACACACACACACACACACACACACACACACACACACACCAATCCTTCTCCTTGCACGCTTCCCGTGGTTCTCTCCCAGTTTATATTAGATATCTGGTCTTCCTCCAAACACTCAGTTTGTATGATGTTGCACTTGTTGGGACTCCAGGTATA
>NC_091296.1:29147741-29187741 GCF_038502225.1 Cherax quadricarinatus
AAATGTAAAGGCAATCAAGGAACCATAACAACACAGTTCACTCACAGGAAAGGAACTGCGGTAATTATTGTGAAAGGAAAGAACAAATCAAGAACAAACTCAACACTATCAGAAACATCACTTGGGCAGCAGTAATCAGACTCCAAGAAAAAACTCAATAAATCCTACAAGTTACTCAGTAACATCCTCTAACAGCACTATATTGATGACATACCAGACATACCAAGCAAGTATTCTAAACTTGGTTGCAACAAATAAGACAATCGTAGATATTAAGCAACATTTATTCTGATTAACCCTTATATATCCTAGTTCCTAGGATTTTGGTGCGTCCCTACGCTCTTGCGTTACTTCCCACGGGATAGATATGGAGTAAACAATAAACCAGTTGTAGTACTATCTAGAGTACTATCTAGATAGTAGTACTATCTACAGGATAGATATGGGGTGCACAATAAACTAGCAGCATCGAAGGCAAAATCTAAAAAGAAAAAAAAATACTACTCTACCAACATTCGCCAACCGATCAAGATCTTAACAAGCATTATCCACGCTCACCTCATCAATGCACCACAACCAGGTACATTATCCATGCTCACCTCATCAATGCACCACAACCAGGTACATTATCCATGCTCACCTCATCAATGCACCACAACCTGGTACATTATACACGCTCACCTCATCAATGCACCACAGCCTGGTACATTATCCACGCTCACCTCATCAATGCACCACAACCTGGTACATTATCCAAGCTCACCTCATCAATGCACCACAACCTGGTACATTATCCACGCTCACCTCATCAATGCACCACAACCTGGTACATTATCCACGCCCACCTCGTCAATGCACCACAACCCGGTACATTCCAGACAACGAAATGCTTAGTATAAACAATCTCCCTGAGATGAAATTCCCAGAAGATACTCTATGTGAGGAAATACTATAGTTGTCTTAACCCTCAAAAAGACATGAAGATCACACCCACAATACTACCAAGCTTCACAACTTCTGTGAGAGGTCATTCATGAGCATCTTGAGTAGAAATGGTTGAAGACAACACAACACTTGAAATTAATATATAGTTCCATGGTCAATACGCACTAATGAACAAACTAGATATTTCTGAGCTATGAAAAAGTAATGAACATCTGAAACAACCAATAGGTTTACCGTAGAACTGAACTGTTATCTGTGGACGGTGGACTGTCATTTCACAGACCCTGGTTCAAATCTCCGAAAAACCTGTGGAAATTAGAAGTTTCTGCAGGTATAATCGTCGGAATAATTAACTATGTACGTCAAGAAATAGGATTAAGCCACCAAGATAAGCTTTTCAAGATACAGATGGTGAAATGCCTCAGTTCTACATTAACACACCCACGAAGAATCATGGACTGGTGTTCGTGACACATGGGCATCATTGACTAGTCCCTTGGACTTCAGAACAAGACGAAATGAGTTCCCGCAACGCGAGCAGAAACTTCATCCTGGCTATCAACTTGCTTCATCATTCGCCCAGGTGGTGGGGTAAACCCCGGCTCTTTCTATCCACCTTAAGACTTTTCTGATCACGATCTCGTCTCGTCGCCTTTCCCCACTTGAACGATCACCCTCAACTGGATCTGTTTTATATGTTCTACCTACCTCCAAAGACTTGGTGAAAAACTTTTGTTTTTAAGAGTATGCAGCAGATGTTTATGGTTATAAGAGGTACAGTAAGTAAAAGAGGAAAGAGGATAATTAGTGAATGGAAGTAAAAATAGTGAAAAGGGAGAGGAAATGTGATTGATGAAATGGTTTCACAAAGTAAAAGTGATATAAGGAAGGCACAGTATAATATACGAACAAGAAAAGAAAGGTTTAGTGAATGGCGAAGAACAGCGGAAGAAAAAACGAGAGTGAATTTTAACGTAATATTTAGCTGAGAATAATGAACAGTGTGAGAGAAAGAGAGAAATAAGGTGATAACCTACTGATATAAAATAATTTTTTTCAAACGACAAGATAGTAAAATATTGGAAAAGGTGGTAAAGGTACTAACGAGGATGAGGAGAAAATTTAGAGAAGCGTATACGACGAAATAAAAGCAAGAATTTCGTGCATGGTCCAGGGAATTACTAGTTTTGTAAGAATTGAAGAACCGGGAGCGAGGTGAGTGATGTAGGATGGTTTGTAGTGTAGACAAATATGTTAAAAAAAAAGACCCTTGCTACACAACAAACCTGAATTATATATTACGTTTCGTTCTGGGTAGAGCCTTATCATGTTCTGTCTTGATAACACTACCCGGAGCGAAAGTTAGTCTGTGACAAGATTTTCTCTGAGTTGAGAGATGCAATGAGTAGGTTGAAAGTGGAAAAAAGCCTCGTGGATCTATAGGGTTAGGACAGAAACACTGGAAGCTGGTGACGATACTGTTAAATAATCTGTGCATTTAAGCGTATGTGTGTTTAAAGAACGGAAGATAACTGAAAACTAAATTTGGGCATTGATAACTCCACTGTATATGTGAAAAGGTTCTCAAAAAAAAGAGTGTAAGAATTATAGGGGAGTGATTTTTTTTATTATACCAGTTAACGTTTGACAGAAATTTTAGCGAGTTACTGATGTGAAAAGCAGAGAGTATAATTGCATAAGAACAAGGTGAATTTGTTAAGGAAAGGTAATGCGTGATTCAAATGTTTGCTTTAAAACAGGTAAGTGAGGAAAACCTTGATAAGTTTAAGGAGTTACTGGAATTTATGGATTTGGAAAAGACTTATGATAAGGAAGATAAGGAAGCGATGTGGATTGTGTTGAGTTGATGAGTTGAGAACTGTATTGCGTTTTTACGATACGAGGGATTCTGAGGTCACGGTATACAGGAGTAAAGGGGACTTTTTTCCAAATAAAATAGGCCTTAAATAGGGATTTCTGATGTCATTACAGTTATTTAATTTATTTGTAAATGGGATTGTAAAAATAAATGAAAGTGTTGGGAGAGGAATTGGCTTAAAATTGATTAAATCTGAAGTGGTATCCGTCATATATGACGTTCGTTAGCGACATTCAGAGAGCAGTTGCAGAAGTTGGAGGGGAAATTTGGAGTGGAGAATGAAAATGGAAGTTTGAAGTTAACCCAGAAAAGAGCGAAAGGATCTAAGTGATTACAAGTCAATGGTACGAGATACTGGAGGTGAGATTGGAAGTAAGAAGTATGGAGGAAGTCAATGGTACGAGATACTGGAAGTGAGATTTAAAGTAAGAAGTATGGAGGAAGTCAATGGTACGAGATACTGGAAGTGAAATTTAAAGTAAGAAGTATGGAGGAAGTCAATGGTACGAGATATTGGAAGTGAGATTTAAAGTAAGAAGTATGGAGGAAGTCAATGGTACGAGACACTGGAGGTGAGACTGGAAGTAAGAAGTATGGAGGAAGTCAATGAGTTAAAATTCATAGGAGTGAATGTGTTGGCCGAGGGTTTCATAAAAAATAAATGGATCACAGGAGAAGTGAAGAAGAGAAAAAAGCAAGTGTGTTAAGAACTCTGTACTAGATCGGGCAAGTTCCTGGCGTTACATTAACATCCACAAATAAAAATCATTTTACGGGAAAAATTAAGTCAACTCATATAATTTTATTTCGATCAGTAAACATTAACACTTTTTCAATGATTTACATGAATATTTTAGTTAACATTGAATCCAGATAATGCTCCAAACAGCTCTGAATCATCGAAATATACAACAAAATAACGTTTTAACACATTTTTCCATATTTTTTAATATTTAACATATTTAAAAAAATCACATGAAAAGTTTATAAAAATTTATTTATATTGCCAGTGGATGTCAAGAGTAATGTGATGCCGAAGCTCTCGTGTAGTTCAAGCTAAACTGGCATATTTGAAATCAATGTGTGGTGTGAGTATTGTGCAAGAACAAGGTTAAGAAAATCTGAAGACTGTTTGATGGTATGAAAGTTACTTGCAAAAGAGTTGTTGAGACTAGTTTATGTTGATAAAATGGAACAAGAAAGGTTGATCAAAAGATTGCTTTTATCTGGGGTGGATAAAATGTGTAATGGAGGTCTGAGGACGTGTGTTAAGGGTGTGGGCGTAGTAGAGACAAATGGTATTGGGATTTGTCGAGTTGCTCGAGTATAATCAAGATATCTGTGAAGATATACAGAGAAAAGTAATGATTCGAAGTGGAGATAGGAATGTTGGCATCTCTGTGGATTAGTGACTGTGATGTTCGTGCACTTCAGGGATATGCAGTTAGAGAGTGAGAATGATCGTGAATGTTTTCTTCTTTGAGTCATTCTGCCTTTGTGGAAAACGGCCAGTTTTGTAGGTGGAAAATAAAGACGACTAGAAGAAATGAATCACAACCTCTATCCATGATGAACTTTCAGAAGATACAGTTAACCATCTCTGGCAGAATTGAATAATGAAGAAATTAATGAATTTCAAGAAAGCTGGTAGAGAAAGCATAGCTAACCAGGATTGATTAGCAAATAGAGAAAAGAGATATTATAAACCTGTATAAACTCACGGAGCAGTAAGCCAATGGTTGCTGCTGGAGTGGATTTCTCTGGAGCAATTAGGTACCCACTTACACGTGTCATTAAAACATTCGACTCAGTTGCAAGGTCGCAGGATCGATTTCATGGTACGAAGAAACAGTTAGGCAAGTATCTTTATACACTGCTGACCCTGATGCCCCTGCTGCCTCTGCTGCCCCTGCTGCCCCTGCTGCCCCTGTTACCCCTGCTGCCTCTGCTGCCCCTGCTGTCCATGCTGCCCCTGATGCCCCTGTCAATGTTGCAATTAAAATAAGTACCAATGTGATAGACAACTCTGGTGAGTCGCATCCAAGGAACAACCTGTAAGAAAATTGTGGCCAAGTTGGAATATTATATACTGTGTAAGAGTGCACTCCAGTACTATGTAAGAGAACACTACAGTACTGTGTAAGAGTGCACTCCAGTACTATGTAAGAGAACACTACAGTACTGTGTAAGAGTGCACTCCAGTACTATGTAAGAGAACCCTCTAGTACTGTGTAAGAGTGCACTCCAGTACTATGTAAGAGAACACTACAGTACTGTGTAAGAGTGCACTCCAGTACTATGTAAGAGAACACTACAGTACTGTGTAAGAGTGCACTCCAGTACTATGTAAGAGAACCCTCTAGTACTGAGTAAGAGTGCACTCCAGTACTATGTAAGAGAACGCTACAGTACTGTGTAAGAGTGCACTCCAGTACTATGTAAGAGAACCCTCTAGTACTGTGTAAGAGTGCACTCCAGTACTATGTAAGAGAACACTACAGTACTGTGTAAGAGTGCACTCCAGTACTATATAAGAGAACCCTCTAGTACTGTGTAAGAGTGCACTCCAGTACTATGTAAGAGAACCCTCTAGTACTGTGTAAGAGTGCACTCCAGTACTATATAAGAGAATCCTCTAGTACTGTGTAAGAGTGCACTCCAGTACTATGTAAGAGAACCCTCTAGTACTGTGTAAGAGTGCACTCCAGTACTATGTAAGAGAACCCTCTAGTACTGTGTAAGAGAGCCCTCCAGTACTGTGTAAGAGAACACTCTAATACCATGTAAGAGAACACTCCAGTACTGTGCAAAATAATCCTCCATTACTGTGTAAGAGAACACTCCAGTACTGTATAAGAGAACACTCCAGTACTGTGTAGGAGAACCCTCCAGTACTGTGTAAGAGAACACTCCAGTACTGTATAAGAGAACACTCCAGTACTGTGTAGGAGAACCCTCCAGTACTGTGTAAGAGAACACTCCAGTACTGTTTAAGAGAGCACTCCAGTACTGTGTAAGAGAACACCAAAGTACTGTGTAAGAGAACCCTCCAGTACTGTGTAAGATAACACCCCAGTACTGTGTAAGAGAACCCTCCAGTACTGTATAAGAGAATACTCCAGTACTGTGTAAGAGAACCCTCCAGTACTGTGTAAGAGAACACTCCAGTACTGTGTAAGAGAACCCTCCAGTAGTGTGTAAGAGAACACTCCAATACTGTGTAAGAGAACACTCCAGTACTGTTCAAGAGAACACTCCAGTACTGTTTAAGAGAACACTCCAGTACTGCGTAACAGAACCCTCCAGTACTGTGTAAGAGAACACTCCAGTACTGTTCAAGAGAACACTCCAGTACTGTGTAAGAGAACCCTCCAGTACTGCGTAACAGAACCCTCAAGTACTGTGTAAGAGAACACTCCAGTACTGTTTAAGAGAACACTCCAGTACTATGCAAGAGAACACTCCAATACTGTGTAAGAGAACCCTCCAGTACTGTGTAAGAGAACACTCCAGTACTGTGTAAGAGAACACTCCAGTACTATGCAAGAGAACACTCCAATACTGTGTAAGAGAACCCTCCAGTACTGTGTAAGAGAACACTCCAGTACTGTGTAAGATAACACACCAGTACTGTGCAAGAGAACCCTCCAGTACTGTGTAAGAAAATACTCCAATACTGTGTAAGAGAACATTCCAGTACTGTGCAAGAGAACACTCCAATACTATGTAAGAGAAACCTCCAGTTCTGTGTAAGAGAACACTCCAGTACTGTGCAAGAGAACACTCCAATACTATGTAAGAGAAACCTCCAGTTCTGTGTAAGAGAACACTCCAGTACTATGTAAGACAACACTACAGTACTGTGTAAGAAAACATTCCAGTACTGTGTAAGAGAGCACTCCAGTACTGTGTAAGAGAACACTTCAGTACTGTTTAAAAGAACACTCCAATACTGTGTAAGAGAACACTCCAGTACTGTGTAAGAGAACCCTCCAGTACTGTGTAAGAGAACACTCCAGTACTGTGTAAGACAGCACTCCAGTACTGTGTAAGAGAACCTTCCAGTACTGTGTAAGAGAACCCTCCAGTGCTGTGTAAGAGAACCCTCCAGTACTGTGTAAGAGAACACTCCAGTACTGTGTAAGAGAACACTTCAGTACTGTTTAAAAGAACACTCCAATACTGTGTAAGAGAACACTCCAGTACTGTGTAAGAGAACCCCCCAGTACTAAGTCAGAGAACACTCCAGTACTGTGTAAAAGAACCCTCCAGTACTGTGTAAGAGAACACTCCAGTGCTGTGAAAGAGAACACTCCAGTACTGTGTAAGAGAACACTCCAGTACTATGTAAGAAAACACTCCAGTACTGTGTAAGAGAACCCTCCTGTACTATGTAAGAGAACACTGCAGTGCTATGTAAGAGAACACTCTCGTACTGTGTAAGAGAGCACTCCAGTACTGTGTAAGAGAGCACTCCAGTACTATGTAAGAGAACACTCCAGTACTGTGTAAGAGAGCACTCCCTTACTATATTAGAGAACACTCCAGTACTATGTAAGAGAGCATTCCAATACTGTGTAAGAGAGCACTACAGTACTGTGTAAGAATACACTACAGTACTGTGTAAGAGAATAAGAGAGCACTCCAGTACTGTGTAAGAGCACTACAGTACTGTGCAAGAGAACACTCCAGTACTGTGTAAAAACACACTCCAGTACTGTGTAAGAACACACTCCAGTACTGTGTAAGAGCACACTCCGCTATTAAGAACACTAACCATTACTGTGTAAGAAAACACACCAGTATTCCAGGAAAACTCCAGGAGAATTTGAATAGACTTATGCAGATGCAGTTTAATGTAGACAAATGCAAAGTTCTACATAGTGGACAGGAAAATAACTATGCCACATATAAACTAAACAATGTAGTTCTTAACATTACTGATTGCGTAAAGGATTTGGGAGTTCTGGTTAGCAGTAATCTGATACCAACATAACAGTGTATAAGTGTTCGCAATAAAGCGAAGAGAATCCTTGGCTTCATATAAAGAAGCATAAATAAGCCCTCAGGTTGTTCTTCAACTCTATATATCCTTGGTTAGGCCTCATTTAGATTATTTTGCACGGTTTTGGTCACCGTATTACAGAATGGATATAAATGCACTGGAAAACGGACAAAGGAGGATGACAAAGATGATCCCATGTATCAAAAATCTTCCCTATGAGGATAGACTGAGGTCCCTGAATCTGCTCTCTCTGGAAAGGCGTAGAATTAGGGGGGATATGATTCAGATGTATAAATGGAAAACAAGAATAAATGAAGGGGATGTAAATAGCGTGCTAAAAATATCTAATCAAGACAGGACTCGCAGCAATGGTTTTAAGTTGGAAAAATTCAGATTCAGAAGGATATGGGACTGGTTTGGTAGGAGTTGTGGATGAGTGGAACAAACTCCCTAGTACCGTCATAGAAGCTCAAACGTTGTGTAATTTTAAAAATAGGTTAGATAAATACATGAGTGGGTGTGGGTGGGTTTGAGTTGAACCTGTCTAGCTTGTGCTACCAGGTCTGATGCCATGCTCCTCCCTTAAGTGAATGTGACCTGACCTGACTAGGTTAAGGCGTTGGATTAAGCCAGTAGGAGACTTGGACTTGCCTTGCATGGGCCAGTAGGCTTCCTGCAGTGTTCCTTCTTTCTTATATTCGTACTGTTTAAGAACATACTCAGTCCTGTGTAAGAACTCACCCCAGTACTGAGTAAGAACACACACCAGAATCTTTACAACTACGGTGCTCTTCACACTGACTCCAAGGCTGAGGGATTGATTACCTCACCTTTTGTATATAGTTCTGTCTTCAAGTTATGTTCTACAGTCTGTATTGATAAAGCCACTGGATGGCGAAACGTCTACAATAAAGATACCCAGATGCTGCACATGTGTCTAATTTTCATCACACACAAGTACTGTGTAAGAACACACTCCAGTACTGTGTCAAAAACACTACAGTACTGTGTCAGAACACACTCCTGTACTGTGTCAGAACACACTCCAGTACTGTGTCAGAACACACTCCTGTACTGTGTCAGAACACACTCCTGTACTGTGTCAGAACACACTCCAGTACTGCGTCAGAACACACTTCAGTACTGTGTAAGAACACACTCGTGTACTGTGTCAGAACACACTCCAGTACTGTGTCAAAAACACTACAGTACTGTGTCAGAACACACTCCTGTACTGTGTCAGAACACACTCCAGTACAGTGTAAGAACACACTCCAGTTCTGTGTCAGAACACACTCGTGTACTGTGTCAGAACACACTCCAGTACTGTGTCAAAAACACTACAGTACTGTGTCAGAACACACTCCTGTATTGTGTCAGAACATACTCCAGTACTGTGTCAGAACATACTCCAGTACTGTGTTAGAACACACTTCAGTACTGTGTAAGAGCTCACTCCAGTACTGTGTAAGAACACACTCCAGTACTGTGTATTGTGTCAGAACATACTCCAGTACTGTGTCAGAACATACTCCAGTACTTTGTTAGAACACACTTCAGTACTGTGTAAGAGCACACTCCAGTACTGTGTAAGAACACACTCCAGTACTGTGTAAGAACACAATCCAGTACCGTGTCAGAACACACATCAGCACTGTGTCAGAACACACTCCTGTACTGTGTCAGAACACACTCCAGTACTGTGTCAGAACACACTCCAGTACTGTGTCAGAACACACTCCAGTACTGTGTCAGAACACACTCCAGTACAGTGTAAGAACACACTACAGTACTGTGTCAGAACACATTCCAGTACTGTGTCAGAACACACTCCAGTACAGTGTAAGAACACACTACAGTACAGTGTAAGAACACACTCCAGTACTGTGTCAGAACACACTACAGTACTGTGTAAGAACACACTCCAGTACTGTGTAAGAACACACTCCAGTACTGTGTCAGAACACACTCCAGTACTGTGTCAGAACACACTACAGTACTGTGTAAGAACACACTCCAGTACTGTGTAAGAACACACTCCAGTACTGTGTCAGAACACACTCCAGTACTGTGTCAGAACACACTTCAGTACAGTGTAAGAACACACTACAGTACTGTGTCAGAACACACTCCAGTACTGTGTCAGAACACACTCCAGTACAGTGTAAGAACACACTACAGTACAGTGTAAGAACACACTCCAATACTGTGTCAGAACACACTACAGTACTGTGTAAGAACACACTCCAATACTGTGTAAGAACACACTCCAGTACTGTGTCAGAACACACTACAGTACAGTGTAAGAACACACTCCAGTACTGTGTCAGAACACACTACAGTACTGTGTAAGAACACACTCCAGTACTGTGTAAGAACACACTCCAGTACTGTGTCAGAACACACTCCAGTACTGTGTCAGAACACACTACAGTACTGTGTAAGAACACACTCCAGTACTGTGTAAGAACACACTCCAGTACTGTGTCAGAACACACTTCAGTACTGTGTCAGAACACACTTCAGTACAGTGTAAGAACACACTACAGTACTGTGTCAGAACACACTCCAGTACTGTGTCAGAACACACTCCAGTACAGTGTAAGAACACACTACAGTACAGTGTAAGAACACACTCCAATACTGTGTCAGAACTCTACAGTACTGTGTAAGAACACACTCCAGTACTGTGTCAGAACACACTCCAGTACTGTGTCAGAACACACTTCAGTACAGTGTAAGAACACACTACAGTACTGTGTCAGAACACACTCCAGTACTGTGTCAGAACACACTCCAGTACAGTGTAAGAACACACTACAGTACAGTGTAAGAACACACTCCAATACTGTGTCAGAACTCTACAGTACTGTGTAAGAACACACTCCAATACTGTGTAAGAACACACTCCAGTACTGTGTCAGAACACACTACAGTACAGTGTAAGAACACACTCCAGTACTGTGTCAGAACACACTACAGTACTGTGTAAGAACACACTCCAGTACTGTGTAAGAACACACTCCAGTACTGTGTCAGAACACACTCCAGTACTGTGTCAGAACACACTACAGTACTGTGTAAGAACACACTCCAGTACTGTGTAAGAACACACTCCAGTACTGTGTCAGAACACACTCCAGTACTGTGTCAGAACACACTTCAGTACAGTGTAAGAACACACTACAGTACTGTGTCAGAACACACTCCAGTACTGTGTCAGAACACACTCCAGTACAGTGTAAGAACACACTACAGTACAGTGTAAGAACACACTCCAATACTGTGTCAGAACTCTACAGTACTGTGTAAGAACACACTCCAGTACTGTGTCAGAACACACTCCAGTACTGTGTCAGAACACACTTCAGTACAGTGTAAGAACACACTACAGTACTGTGTCAGAACACACTCCAGTACTGTGTCAGAACACACTCCAGTACAGTGTAAGAACACACTACAGTACAGTGTAAGAACACACTCCAATACTGTGTCAGAACTCTACAGTACTGTGTAAGAACACACTCCAATACTGTGTAAGAACACACTCCAGTACTGTGTCAGAACACACTACAGTACAGTGTAAGAACACACTCCAGTACTGTGTCAGAACACACTACAGTACTGTGTAAGAACACACTCCAGTACTGTGTAAGAACACACTCCAGTACTGTGTCAGAACACACTCCAGTACTGTGTCAGAACACACTACAGTACTGTGTAAGAACACACTCCAGTACTGTGTAAGAACACACTCCAGTACTGTGTCAGAACACACTCCAGTACTGTGTCAGAACACACTTCAGTACAGTGTAAGAACACACTACAGTACTGTGTCAGAACACACTCCAGTACTGTGTCAGAACACACTCCAGTACAGTGTAAGAACACACTACAGTACAGTGTAAGAACACACTCCAATACTGTGTCAGAACACACTACAGTACTGTGTAAGAACACACTCCAATACTGTGTAAGAACACACTCCAGTACTGTGTCAGAACACACTACAGTACAGTGTAAGAACACACTCCAGTACTGTGTCAGAACACACTACAGTACTGTGTAAGAACACACTCCAGTACTGTGTAAGAACACACTCCAGTACTGTGTCAGAACACACTCCAGTACTGTGTCAGAACACACTACAGTACTGTGTAAGAACACACTCCAGTACTGTGTAAGAACACACTCCAGTACTGTGTCAGAACACACTCCAGTACTGTGTCAGAACACACTTCAGTACAGTGTAAGAACACACTACAGTACTGTGTCAGAACACACTCCAGTACTGTGTCAGAACACACTCCAGTACAGTGTAAGAACACACTACAGTACAGTGTAAGAACACACTCCAATATTGTGTCAGAACACACTACAGTACTGTGTAAGAACACACTCCAATACTGTGTAAGAACACACTCCAGTACTGTGTCAGAACACACTCCAGTACTGTGTCAGAACACACTACAGTACTGTGTAAGAACACACACCAGTACTGTGTAAGAACACACTCCAGTACTGTGTCAGAACACACTCCAGTACTGTGTCAGAACACACTCCAGTACTGTGTAAGAACACACTCCAGTACTGTGTAAGAACACACTCCAGTACTGTGTAAGACACCTCACATAACTGCAATAAGTATTCCAGTGCTGTGGAACGGGTACTTGTGTACCTAATGTTAGTAATAAACAAGAAATGCCTTGCCGCGCCCTGGCACCGCTGAACGGGTCGTCTTATGATCAGGTATCTTTTCAAGGCTTCCACTGAATGAATAAAATAAGAGTTAGAGAAGAGATCCAAGGGGTGTAAGACTTGAAGGTATGGCCAGGAAGGGTAAGGAGGGCGTTTCCTGGACTGCAGCAGCGGGGGAGTAATGGGTGAGTGTAATGACCTCTGGAGGTGACCCTGGGCCTCTCAACGAGAGGTCAAGGGTGGGCCACGACATGGACGGTGCAGTGGTGGACCCTGTAGTGGTGGTCGCTGTAGTGGCGCTCTCTGTAGTGGTTGACGTTGTAGTGGTGAACACTGTACTGGTGTGCTCAGTAATGGTGGACTCTGTAGTGGTGGTCGCTGTAGTAGCGCTCGATGTAGTGGTGGACGTTGTAGTGGTGGGCGCTGTAATGGTCGACACTGTAGTGGAGGACGCTGTAGTGGGGGACGCTGTAGCGGGGACGCTGTAGTGGAGGACGCTGTAGTGCAGAACGCTGTAGTGGAGGACACTGTTGTGCAGGACGCTGTAGTGGGGAACACTGTAGTGGAGGACGCTGTAGTCGGGGACGCTGTAGTGGAGGACGCTGTAATGAAGGACGCTGTAGTAGGGGACGCTGGAGAGACCAGTGTGACGTTGGTGGATGACGTGGGTAGTGGACATGCCTGGACGATGTGGGTGGTGGACGAGGCGTGGGTGGTGGACGAGGCGTGGGTGGTGGGCGAGGTGTGGCTGTGGACGTGAGTAGTGGGCAAGGCGTGCGTTATGGACGTGGGTGGTGGGCAAGGCGTGGGTTATGGACGTGGGTGGTGGACAAGACGTGGGTTATGGACATGGGTGGTGGGCAAGGCGTGGGTTATGGACATGGGTGGTGGGCAAGGCGTGGGTTATGGACATGGGTGGTGGGCAAGGCGTGGGTTAGGGACATGGGTGGTGGGCAAGGCGTGGGTTATGGCCGTGAGTGGTGAGCAAGGCATTGGTTATGGACGTGGATGGTGGGCAGGGCGTGGGTGGACGACAAGGCGTGGGTTATGGACATGGATGGTGGACAAGGCTTGGGTTATGGACGTGGGTGGTGGACGGGTCGACGTTCTGAGCCAAACTGTGTCTCACGCTCCACGCTCCGATGACCCACTGTAACCCACACCTGGCTTCCTCCACCACCAGGGTACCGGGAACCACTGATGTTCTACTACCATCACCAGGGTAAGATAAGATAAGATAAGATTTCGTTCGGATTTTTAACCCCGGAGGATTAGCCACCCAGGATAACCCAAGAAAGTCAGTGCGTCATCGAGGACTGTCTAACTTATTTCCATTGGGGTCCTTAATCTTGTCCCCCAGGATGCGACCCACACCAGTCGACTAACACCCAGGTACCTATTTGCTGCTAGGTGAACAGGACAACAGGTGTAAGGAAACGTGTCGAAATGTTTCCACCCGCCGGGAATCGAGGTGGTTCTACCACGACCTGGGTACCGGGAAACACTGAGGTGGTTCTACCACCACCAGGGACCGGGAACCACTGAGATGCTACTACCACGGCCAGGGTGCTGGGAACCACTGAGGAATATGAGGGGTGTAATCCAGTGTCATCCAATACAGTGGAGTATAGCCCCTGTTTTCACCCTCATCAAGGCTCCCTTCGAATAAAATGGATAAAGTCTTAGTTAAGAACTGGACTGTGGAAAAACTTTGACGAGAACACCAAAAAGAGAGCACAAGAAGGAAGCGGCAGGGAAGCCTGAGCTGTAAAACGGTAAGGGTGGAACAGAAAGGGTGGAAAGGGGAAAAAAACATACCCCTGCCAGAGGCCATGGTAGTCGGTGGGACGGGCAGGGGAGGAGGGAGGGACGAGGGAAAGAGTGAAATAATTGCAGGGGCAGAGAAATGTAAGAATGTAGGAAATAGAACAGAGAATTATGTAAGAAGGAAGGAAGGAGTTGAAATAAGAGAAAGAAGGATGTGCTGCAGTAGAGGACCAACCAAGAAGACAGTCTGTTGGGAGAAATTTTGAAGGGCCTGAGAAACATGTACGAGATGAAGACACTATCTGAGACAACAGCTGAGGACACCATCTGAGGCAACAGCTGAGGACACCATCTGAGACAACAGCTGAGGACACCATCTGAGACAACAGCTGAGGACACCATCTGAGACAACAGCTGAGGACACCATCTGAGACAACAGCTGAGGACACCATCTGAGACAACAGCTGAGGACATCATCTGAGACAACAGCTGAGGACACCATCTGAAACAACAGCTAAGGACACCATCTGAGCGACAAGTTCATGACACCATCTGAGGACATCATCTGAGAGACAAGATCATGACACCATCTGAGGACACCATCTGAGAGACAAGTTCATGACTCCATCTGAGGACACCATCTGAGAGACAAGATCATGACACCATCTGAGAGACAAGATCATGACAACATCTGAGAAAACAGCTGAGGACACCGTCTGAGACAACAGCTGAGGATAATCTGAGACAACAGCTGAGGACACCATCTGAGACATCAGCTGAGGAAACCATGTAAGAGAGAAGCTGAGGGCACCAGGAGAAGCACCATCAGGGACACCCTCAGGGGCACCATCAAGGGCGCCATGAGGGGTACCATCAGAGGCGCCATCAGGGGCACCATCAGGGACATCATCAGGGGTACCATCAGGGGCGCCATCAGGAGCACCAGTTCAAAAGAAAGGACCGAAGGACAAGGCTGAAAGTAAGTAAGGATTGCAGGAGTTAAGTGTATGGAGCAAGATCAAGCGTTAATGGTATGATGCAAGAGTTAAGGGTAAGGGAGGAGGGTAAGGTTTAAGGGAGGAGAGGTAAGGGTAAGAGGGGATGGCTGAGGGAGAGGAGGGTGGGAAGAATGAGAGGTAGTAAGCAAGGGTATTCCCCCGCTGGTGGTCACCGTTATGGCTTAGCTTGTCCAACCACCGTATGTTCTCCTTGACTCCCTCACTCACTGACTCACTGACTCACTCACACTGCCTGCCTGCCTCCCTGCCTGCCTCCCTGCCCACCTCCCTGCCTACCTCCCTGCATGCTTCACTGACTGACTGACTGACTGACTGACTGACTGGGCTGGCTGCTTGCCTGGTTAGTTGGCTGGCTAATTGGGTGTCTGACTAGTTGGCGGTGCTGGCTAACCTCGCTGCTAGGCAGGATAACAGAATTATTCAATTGCTTAGAGTAGGACTCATTAATTTAAGCGACAAATAATAATAGTAATAATAATAATAATAATAATAATAATAATAACAATAATAATAATAATAATAATAATAATAATAATAATAATGCGATATTATTATTATTTCTATTAAGTACAAAATACTACTAATATAGGTCTACATAACAGAAAGTCCCTGGTTATGCAGAGCATGTTAGCTAGCCTAAGTTTATGTCGTCCCTCAGGATGCAACCCACAACAGGTACTAACTACTTACTGCTAGATGAGGAGGGGTAGCAGGTATAATGACACATGCCTAACGTTTTCACCCGTGCCGGGGATAGATCCCGGTCCCCTCAGCTTGTGAGCTGGGGACGCTACCAACCGGAGTGGCTTTCCCGTTATCACCATAGCTTTTGGTTTTACGTTAGCTGACTTTTTTTAGTCTTCAAGAGTTGGCAAGTTTGACCAGGTGTTCAACTTAATGAACTTTCTCGTCTTATACACGAGGCCGTTAAGGTCATGCAGATAGTCTTCAATAAGGATTTTTTCATTTATCAGAAATTCTACAGATTTTATTACTTTTAAAGCATACTTGTACATCTACACCAGGGTCAAAGTCCAGGAATTTCATGTATATTGAGAAATATACGAAAAAAAATAATTGCACAGGAACTCGGAACCTGTTTTTTTTTTAATTAGAACTTGCGATTTCCTTCGAATTGCTGTTGGTGCGCATCTCAGTCCAGTCTAACATAACACTAAAATATAATGTTTGTTATGCTTGGTTAGTTTAGGACCGTTAGGTTAACTTGTGTTAACCAATTTTTACTTATAATTGGCTGACAGTAACAAAATCAACAAAGCTGGTTTTCGTGTAACAGTTGGGAGTAAGCGCTCGTTTCCGCAGGAATGTAGAAAAAAAAAAGTTGTAGGATGGGTTGCCTTTTGGAAAAAAAAGAGGGTGAGCGAGGGGGGGAGGGGTGTTAGATTAAGGTGAGATCCCGGAGGCCTTTAACACTGCGGACACAGCCCCACTGCACAGACTGGTCCCACTGGCATAACAACATAAAAGTCTTTGAGAAGGTGCTAAGAAGTCAGCTTACCGGTTTTATGGAAAGACATGAACTTCAGAACCCAAGTCAACTTGGCTTTAGAGCAGGAAGTTCGTGTCTAGCGACTACTTCACCAGTGTGATCAAAATCAGGGGAAAAAATGGAGGAAAACATAAGCAGACATGTTGTTGAACGTAGATTTGAAAAGGCATTTGGTAAATTCAATCTCATAATGTCAAATGAAAGGGAAATGCTGGTAGAGTAAAAATAAAAAATATGCTTAGATTTTGAAAAAAAAATAGTAAGTCTGAGAAAATCTAGTGTAAAGTGCAGCTAAAAAGTTTCGGTTCTCAAGGAACAATATTTGTACTTCTTGTTCTATCTCTGCCTCTTTTAGCACTTCTTTTTGATAATAATAATAATAATAATAATAATAATAATAATAATAATAATAATAATAATAATAATAATAATAATAATAATAATAATAATATCTCTGCCTCTTAGCAGACAGATCAAAACAGAAGCAGAAGCTTCGTGTTATTATTCGCGGATAATACCAAAATCAGCATAATAATTACCTCAACAGAAGACAGTGAACATAGCGATTAAGATCAACAAGACATTCCATTTGATCAATAGAAAACGCAATGATCAACTAACGCAATTTCCGACCGTTCCAATACTGAAATAATTCATTTGCACCGAGTCGCTGATCTTTTCACAGAACCGAGGAACAGGTAAAAGTTCTTGGAATAATAATACGGGACGACGTAACGTTCACGGAGGTGACAGATCAATGGTGCCCAAGGTCAGGCAAATGGTAAAGGAGGTTGTAAGACCGTTGAAGGCGAAGACTGCCAAACCAGTGACAAAACATCTCATAACATTTGTGCTCTCGTTTAGCATGCTGTTCTGTGTTCATATATTTTTAAATATCACAAATATCCAAGGCAACAGACAGCACTCTTTTGAAGCCTTCCAAGGATAAGTAATTAATTTAAACAACTCTGACCTGATATTAAAGCACAATGAGTGTACTCTCTGACCCAGGTACAAAAGATTCATAATGTATGCATAGTAAACATTCAACGGCCAGGTCCCCAACCTGTGTCCTAGAAACATATTATTACAATCAAAAATGCGAAAGGAAGCGAATAACTTAGTAAAAAGCAGGAGTGTTCTAAGTACAGTTACCGGACACTGTTAACTCACAACTCTGTATTATCTTTAAGGATTTTGCAATTTCAATGGATATAATAATGTCTCCGTGGTCCACGGCTCTTCAACCATCTACCTGCTAATAATTTTTGTATAAGAAATCTTGCCAGAACAAAGGACAAATAAATAGAAAACTAAGGTTTTCTCATTAACATCACGGATTACCGAGTCGGCCATTGTGGACGTGAAGCCGCATTGACCAGCATACTGAACATACATGTGTAATTTAAGTCCTATTTTAGTTACTGGGTGATAAACCAAAATTCAACATTCTACAGGTCCACCAAAGAGTCTGAAAGACAAGAAAGATGGATTTCTGCCATGAAGTGGAGAAACGAAACCAACGGAAAAATTCCTTTCAAGAGAGATGCTTTGATGCTGGTGAAGCGGTGGTCAATAATTCGGAACTACCCTTCGTTTCCTCCCATCAAATTTTACCTTTCATTCCTGTGGCGCTGATTGACCTCTGTTCGCCATGGATAAAATTTACTATTATTAACACATTATCAGTGTTATTATTATTACTATAAAAATTCCGCCTTGTGTGTAGCGAGCATTTATAATTTTTATTTCGTAAATTCTGTTAAAAGGCAATGTTTAATTAACTCTATTAAGTAACTCCATGATTAAAGTGTGTGATATACGGAGCGTCATCACCTTTATAATAGTTAGCAGAGGGATGGATAATTATTTATAGGGTAAACGCTTGTGTGTACTTCACTTGGCCAATGTTTACATTAAAGAGATGACGTGGAGCAGACCCCAACGTACAGTGGCACTGTGGCTGAGCGATGACAAGTGTTGGAAAAAGACTACGTATAACAAAATGAAATGTCTTTTCCTTAATTTGACGAATCGCATATAAGATGCTTTAGCAAGTTCTTTATAAACCTTATTGTAAGTGAGAGGTCTTATTTAAATAAAATGTGTGATTTTGCTAGACATGGTATTCTAGTGGACCAGGAAGTTTTTACCTAGTCCTAAGTATCTGTTCTTTTGAAGGCTTATTAATACAGGTTCGCTTGGATTCGCATCCATTATAGGTGACAAGAGTGAATCACCTGATTTAAGTCACGTGATTGCGAAATCTTCAACGTAAGTTAGTGCAGGGGACGGCTGATTAACCAGGTTGTGATGAGTGTTGAGGTGTGTGCCGCTGGCAGACATACCTGACTGTTGCAGGCGCTCACCAGAAAGGTCTGGTCTCTGGCTCAGCTGCCACAGAGAAAAAAAAATATTGAAACCGGTCACAGGTAGACAGTATGGCAGTAAGGTGGGTGGCAGCCTAAGGGAAAAGAGGGTGGTGGGTGGCAGTAAGATGGGTGGTGGGTGGTAGTAAGATGGTTAGTGGGCGTCAGAAAGAACAGTAGGTGATAGTAAGATAGGTGTGAGCGGTAAACCTGGTGGACACAGACAGGGTTGTAGCGGGAGTGGGAGAGTGATGGGATGAGCAGAAATGTGTACTCACCTATATGTACTATGTTTTTGCAGGGGCCGAGTTATAGCTTCTGGCCCCGTCTCTTTGCTGGTCGCTACTAAGACCACTCGCTTCCTTCTCCATGAGTTTTAGCGAACCTCTTCTTAAAACTATGTATGGATCCTGTCACCACTACATTACTTTCCAGATTGTTTCACTTCCTGACAACTCTATTACTGAAAAAATACTTCCTAACTTCCATGTGAATCGTCTGAGTTTTCAGTTTACAGCTGAAACTCCTTGTTGGTGTGCCAAAACATTCTGTCACTATCCACCTTGCTAAATCCTCTTAGTATTTTATGTCGTTATCATGTCCTCCCTATTCCTCCTGTCCTCCAGTGTCGTCAGATTGATTTCCCTTAACCTCTCCACGTAGGATATACCCTTAGCTCCGAGACTAGTCTTGTTGAAAACATTTGCTTATTCTCTAATTTCTTGACGTGCTTCACTAGGTGTGGATTCCAAACTGGTGCTGCATACTCCAGTATGGGCCTGACGTACATGGTGTATAGAGTCTTGAACGATTCCTTACTGAGGTATCGGGACGCTATCCTTAGGTTTGCCAGACGCCTGTACGCTGCAGCAGTTATCTGATATTGGTATTATACAAACTCCAAGATCCTTTTGCTTGAGTGAGGTTTGCAGTCTCTGGCCTCCTAGACTGTACTCTGTCTGCAGTCTTCTTTGATCTTCCCCGACCTTCATGACTTTGCGCCTGGTGGGGTTAAACCACTCCTGCAGCCTGTCCAGATCCCTCTGTAGTCCTGTCTGATCATCATCCGATTGAATTCTCCTCATTAACTTTAAAGCATCTGTAAACAGGGAGACTTCTGAGACTATCCTTTCCGTCATGTCATTCACATATACCAGAAACAGCACCGGTCCTAGGACTGACCCCTGTGGAGCCCCGCTCGTTACAGGCGCCCACTCTGACATCTCGTCACGTACCATAACTCGTTGTTGCCTACCTGTCAGTATTCTCTGATTCAAGGCAGTGCATTCCCTGTTATACCTCTCTGATCCTCCAGCTTTTGCACTACTATCTTGTGTGGAACTGTTTCAAAACCTACTTACAGTCTAAGAAAACGAAATTTACCCCCCCCCCTTCCTCTCTTGTCTTACTCCTGTCACCTTGTCTTAGAACTCCAGTAGGTTTGTGACACAGGATTTCTGGTCCCTGAATCCGTGCTTGTTGTTGTTGGTAAGCTCATTCCTTTCTAGGTGCTTCACCACTCTTCTAATAATCTTCTCCATGACTTCACATACTATACATGTCGGGAACACTGGTCTGTAATTTAATGCTGCGTGTCTGTCTCCTTTTCTAAAAACTGGGACTACATTTGCTGTCTTCCATACCTCAAGTAGCCGCCCTGTTTCAATTGGTGTGTTGAAGATTGTTGTGAGTGGTACACAGAGCGCCTCTGCTTCTCTCTGGACCCACGGAGAGATGTTACCCGGCCCCATCGCCTTTGAGGTATCTAGTTCGCTTAGCAGCCTCTTCACCACCTCCTCGGTTGTATGTATTGTGTCCAGCACTTGAAGGTGTACACCACCACTGTCTTTAGGGAGTTCTTTCTGTCTCCACTATGAATACTTCTTTAAATCTCATGTTGAGCTCCTCACATACCTCTCTGTCGTTTCCTGTGATCTCCCCTCCTTCCTTCCTCATCCTGATTGCCTGGTACTTGACTGTTGTTTTCCTCCTCACATGTGACTGTACAACAGCTTCGGGTCAGACTTGGCTTTCGCTGCTATGTCATTTTTGTATTGTCGTTGGCTTCCCTCTTCCTTACCTGTGCATATTCATTTCTGTGTGTGTGTGTGTGTGTGTGTACTCACCTAGTTGTACTCACCTAGTTGAGGTTGCGGGGGTCGAGTCCGAGCTCCTGGCCCCGCCTCTTCACTGATCGCTACTAGGTCACTCTCCCTGAGCCGTGAGCTTTATCATACCTCTGCTTAAAGCTATGTATGGATCCTGCCTCCACTACATCGCTTCCCAAACTATTCCACTTACTGAATACTCTGTGGCTGAAGAAATACTTCCTAACATTCCTGTGATTCATCTGTGTCTTCAGCTTCCAACTGTGTCCCCTTGTTACTGTGTCCAATCTCTGGAACATCCTGTCTTTGTCCACCTTGTCAATTCCTCTCAGTATTTTGTATGTCGTTATCATGTCCCCCCTATCTCTCCTGTCCTCCAGTGTCGTCAGGTTGATTTCCCTTAACCTCTCCTCGTAGGACATACCTCTTAGCTCTGGGACTAGTCTTGTTGCCAACCTTTGCACTTTCTCTAGTTTCTTCACGTGCTTGGCTAGGTGTGGGTTCCAAACTGGTGCCGCATACTCCAATATGGGCCTAACGTACACGGTGTACAGGGTCCTGAATGAGTCCTTATTAAGATGTCGGAATGCTGTTCTGAGGTTTGCTAGGCGCCCATATGCTGCAGCAGTTATTTGGTTGATGTGCGCTTCAGGAGATGTGCCTGGTGTTATACTCACCTCAAGATCTTTTTCCTTGAGTGAGGTTTGTAGTCTCTGACCCCCTAGACTGTACTCCGTCTGCGGCCTTCTTTGCCCTTCCCCAATCTTCATGACTTTGCACTTGGTGGGATTGAGCTCCAGGAGCCAATTGCTGGACCAGGTCTGCAGCCTGTCCAGATCCCTTTGTAGTTCTGCCTGGTCTTCGATCGAGTGAATTCTTCTCATCAACTTCACGTCATCTGCAAACAGGGACACCTCAGAGTCTATTCCTTCCGTCATGTCGTTCACAAATACCAGAAACAGCACTGGTCCTAGGACTGACCCCTGCGGGACCCCGCTGGTCACAGCTGCCCACTCTGACACCTCGCCACGTACCATGACTCGCTGCTGTCTTCCTGACAAGTATTCCCTGATCCATTGTAGTGCCTTCCCTGTTATCCCTGCTTGGTCCTCCAGTTTTTGCACCAATCTCTTGTGTGTGTGTGTGTGTGTGTGTGTGTGTGTGTGTGTGTGTGTGTGTGTGTGTGTGTGTGTGTGTGTGTGTGTGTGTTTATGAGTGGGAGTGTATGTGAGTGGGAGTGTGAAAATGAGTGAGTGTGAATGTGAGGATGTGAGAGTGCGTCCGGGAGAGTTTGTAAGGATGTGTGAGGGAGTGTGAGTTTGTGTTGGTGTGTGTGTGTGTGTGTGTGTGTGTGTGTGTGTGTGTGTGTGTGTGTGTGTGTGTGTGTGTGTGTGTGTGTGTGTGTGTGTGTGTGTGTGTGTGTGTGTGTGTGTGTGTTTGTGTGTGTGTGCGTGTGTGTGTATGTATGTGTGTGTGTGTGTGTGTGTGTGTGTGTGTGTCTCATGTATATATGGGGCACTGCGCCCTGACCTGACGTTAACCCAACAACCTCCAAATAACGTTGTACTTTCTATGCTTATTATACTTCCTAGTCTGGAGTCTGATAGACACTAATCTGCCTACCCTGATTTATGTTTTTAAGTACTAATTACTCTTTGTTACTGAGCACCTATTTGTCTAGCCATTGTTGACACTAAGAGTGGATCATTCACTTACAACTGGCGGTACCTAGAACCCATACTTGACTCCCTACCAAATATAGGTGAATACGCACTTGCGTAGCAATGAAATAATCCAACTCGTTGCGACGTTGTGCTGCATTATATATCCACCTTTGTTTCTTCACTATAATTTATTCCTGTTTACTGTGCTTCTGTCGTCGGTCACACACTGATTCGCATTTGATTAATTTTCTTGGAGATCACATCTTATGATCACATATGGCAACGCAACCTGCACTACACTAGACCTCTGTCTTATTAAACTGTGGCTCTTCCCTTTTCTGACTTAGTGCGCCTTGTAATTCACTTCAGGGTTGCTCACTGACCAGAGTACGTTCAATGATCCCTGCTGTATCCCTTCCACACTAAAGTCAAGTGTTCAAGGGCATGGAAAAAGTATAGAAGGTAAAGCACTCGGGAAAAGAGGGAGTTGAGCCGAAGAGCCAGTAATGAATATGCATGAATAAGGAGAGAGGCCCAGTGGCAATACGGGAATGACAGCATCAAAATTCAAATCTGACCCGAAGCTGTTATACAAAAGAACATCTTACTTCAGATGTTATACTTTTCGATGATTAACAAAATATATTTATTACAGAGATGTATTCATCTTTATGTAGCAAGTTTAGAGAAAAACGGAATAGAAGAGAGTTAAATAAAACAAATTATATAATTAAGGATATATAACAGGTTCATTGGGAAATTTTAGCGAAAAATTATCAGTTTATTCTGAAATACATTAATAAAGAGTTATAAATAGTGGAACTTGAGGAGAGGCGTGGAGTGTGAGGAGAGTGTGGATGATAGTAAGGAGAGGGAGTCGAGATCTTGATTCAAGGAGCTGTAGCAGGGATGGTCTTAGGTGGATCATGATTCGAGGAACTGAAGTTTGGTTGGTCATGTATAGTGTAGAGGGAATGATGGGTGGTGGATCCTGGAGGATGGGAGAGGGAGGATTTTAATCTGAGGTATTGAGGATATTGATGGAGGAAGTGAGGCTGTGGTCGGATGAAGAAGACCTTGATCGAGGAATTTTAATTAAGAGGTGGAAGGGAGAGAGAGGAATTTAAAAATCCGAGGTTCTGAAGATAGACTGATATTGGTTCAGGAGTAATTAGTCTTGCTTCATTTTTATATTGAAAACAAGTGGTGGGTCGGTTTGTAATGTTCCATTAAACTGTTCTCTGTAGTGTTAATAATATTTTTGTTAGGTAAGACACATATGCAACAGTTAGGTATCTTTATTTCGAAACGTATCGCCTACACAGTAGGCTTCTTCAGTCGAGTACAGAAAAGTTGATAGAAGCAGAAGATACTTGAAGACGATGTAATCAGTCCATCACCCTTGAAGTTTTGAGGTGGTCAGTCCCTCAGTCTGGAGAAGAACATTGTTCCATAGTCTGAAACACATAGTCTTATACACCTTAAGAACCACGGGAGTAGTCTTATATGTCTTAAGAACCACGGGAGTAGTCTTATATATCTTAAGAACCACGGGAGTAGTCTTATATATCTTAAGAACCACGGGAGTAGTCTTATATATCTTAAGAACCTCGGGATTAGTCTTATGTATCTTAAGAACCACGGGAGTAGTCTTATATATCTTAAGAACCACGGGAGTAGTCTTATACACCTTAAGAACCACGGGAGTAGTCTTATATATCTTAAGAACCACGGGAGTAGTCTTATATATCTTAAGAACCTCGGGATTAGTCTTATATATCTTAAGAACCACAGGAGTAGTCTTATATATCTTAAGAACCACGGGAGAAGTCTTATATATCTTAAGAACCACCGGAGTAGTCTTATACACCTTAAGAACCATGGGAGTAGTCTTATACATCTTAAGAACCAAGGAAGTAGTCTTATATATTTTAAGAACCACGGGAGTAGTCTTATGTATCTTAAGAACCACGGGAGTAGTCTTATATATCTTAAGAACCACGGGAGTAGTCTTATACACCTTAAGAACCACGGGAGTAGTCTTACATATCTTAAGAACCACGGGAGTAGTCTTATATATCTTAAGAACCACGGGAGTAGTCTTATACACCTTAAGAACCACGGGAGTAGTCTTATACACATTAAGAACCACGGAAGTAGTCTTATATACCTTAAGAACCACGGGAGTATTCTTATATATCTTAAGAACCACGGGAGTAGTCTTATACACCTTAAGAACCAAGGGAGTAGTCTTATACACATTAGGAACCAAGGGAGCAGTCTCATATATCTTAAGTACCACGGGAGTAGTCTTATATAGCTTAAGAACCACGGGAGTAGTCTTATACACATTAGGAACCACGGGAGTAGTCTTATATATCTTAAGAACTACGGGAGTAGTCTTATATACCTTAAGAACCACGGAAGTATTCTTATATATCTTAAGAACCACGGGAGTAGGCTTATATATCTTAAGAACCACGGGAGTAGTCTTATACACATTAAGAACCACGGGAGTAGTCTTATACACCTTAAGAACCACGGGAGTAGTCTTATATATCTTAAGAACCACGGGAGTAGTCTTATATATCTTAAGAACCTCGGGATTAGTCTTATATATCTTAAGAACCACAGGAGTAGTCTTATATATCTTAAGAACCACGGGAGTAGTCTTATATATCTTAAAAACCACGGGAGTAGTCTTATACACCTTAAGAACCATGGGAGTAGTTTTATACATCTTAAGAACCAAGGAAGTAGTCTTATATATCTTAAGAACCACGGGAGTAGTCTTATGTATCTTAAGAACCACGGGAGTAGTCTTATATATCTTAAGAACCACAGGAGTAGTCTTATACACCTTAAGAACCACGGGAGTAGTGTTATACACCTTTAGAACCACGGGAGTAGTCTTATACATCTTAAGAACCACGGGAGTAGTCTTATACACCTTAAGAACCACGGGAGTAGTCTTATGCACCTTAAGAACCACGGCAGTAGTCTTATACACCTTAAGAACCACGGGAGTAGTCTTATACACCTTAAGAACCACGGGAGTAGTCTCATACATCTTAAGAACCACGGGAGTAGTCTTATATACCTTAAGAAACACGGGAGTAGTTTTATACACCTTAAGAACCACGGGAGTAGTCTTATACGTCTTAAGTACCACGGGAGTAGTCTTATACACCTTAAGAACCATGGGAGTAGTCTTATACACCTTAAGAACCATGGGAGTAGTCATATACACCTTAAGAACCACGGGAGTGATCTTAAACACCTTAAGAACCGCGGGAGTACTTTTATTCATCTTAAGAACCACGGAAGTAGTCCTACACCTTAAGAACCACAGAAGTAGTCTTATACATCTTAAGAACCACGGGAGTAGTCTTATACACATTAAGTACCACGGGAGTAGTCTTATACACCTTAAGAACCACGGGAGTAGTCTTATACACATTAAGAACCACGGGAATAGTCCTATACACCTTAGGAAATGCGGGAGTAGTCTTATACACCTTAAGAACCACGGGAGTAGTCTTACACATTAGGAACCACGGGAGTAGTCTTATATATCTTAAGAACCACGGGAGTAGTCTTATATACCTTAAGAACCACGGAAGTATTCTTATATATCTTAAGAACCACGGGAGTAGTCTTATATATCTTAAGAACCACGGGAGTAGTCTTATATACCTTAAGAACCACGGGAGTAGTCTTATATGCTTTAAGAACCAGGGAAGTATTCTTATATATCTTAAGAACCACGGGAGTAGTTTTACATATCTTAAGAACCACGGGAGTAGTCTTATACACCTTAAGAACCACAGGAGTAGTTTTATACACATTAAGAACCACGGGAGTAGTCTTATACACCTTAAGAACCACGGGAGGAGTCTTATATATCTTAAGAACCACGGGAGTAGTCTTATATATATTAAGAACCTCGGGATTAGTCTTATATATCTTAAGAACCACGGGAGTAGTTTTATATACCTTAAGAACCACGGGAGTAGTCTTATACACATTAAGAACCACGGGAGTAGTCTTATATATCTTAAGAACCACGGGAGTAGTCTTATATATCTTAAGAACCACGGGAGTAGTCTTATACACATTAAGAACCACGGGAGTAGTCTTATATATCTTAAGAACCACGGGAGTAGTCTTATATATCTTAAGAACCACGGGAGTAGTCTTATATATCTTAAGAACCACGGGAGTAGTCTTATATATCTTAAGAACCACGGGAGTAGTCTTATACACCTTAAGAACCACGGGAGTAGTCTTATACACATTAAGAACCACGGGAGTAGTCTTATATACCTTAAGAACCACGGGAGTAGTCTTATATATCTTAAGAACCACGGGAGTAGTCTTATATATCTTAAGAACCACGGAAGCATTCTTATATATCTTAAGAACCACGGGAGTAGTCTTATATATCTAAAGAACCACGGGAGTAGTCTTATACACCTTAAGAACCACGGGAGTAGTCTTACATATCTTAAGAACCACGGGAGTAGTCTTATATATCTTAAGAACCACGGGAGTAGTCTTATGTATCTCAAGAACCACGGGAGTAGTTTTATATATCTTAAGAACCACGGGAGTAGTCTTATACACCTTAAGAACCACGGGAGTAGTGTTATACACCTTAAGAACCACGGGAGTAGTTCTTACATCTTAAGAACCACGGGAGTAGTCTTATGCACCTTAAGAACCACTGGAGTAGTCTTATGCACCTTAAGAACCACGGGAGTAGTCTTATACGTCTTAAGTACCACGGGAGTAGTCTTATACACTTTAAGAACCACAGGAGTAGTCTTATACACCTTAAGAACCACGGGAGTAGTCTTATGTATCTTAAGAACCACGGGAGTAGTCTTATATATCTTAAGAACCACGGGAGTAGTCTTATATATCTTAAGAACCTCGGGATTAGTCTTATATATCTTAAGAACCACAGGAGTAGTCTTATATATCTTAAGAACCACGGGAGTAGTCTTATATATCTTAAAAACCACGGGAGTAGTCTTATACATCTTAAGAACCACGGGAGTAGTGTTATATATCTTAACAACCACGAGAGTAGTCTTATACACCTTAAGAACCACGGGAGTAGCTCATACATCTTAAGAACCACGGGAGTAGTCTTATACACCTTAAGAACCACGGGAGTAGTCTTATACACCTTAAGAACCACGGGAGTAGTCTTATACATCTTAAGAACCACGGGAGTAGTCTTATACACCTTAAGAACCACGGGAGTAGTCTTATACACCTTAAGAACCACGGGAGTAGTCTTATACACCTTAAGAACCACGGGAGTAGTCTTATACACCTTAAGAACCACGGGAGTACTTTTATACATCTTAAGAACCACGGGAGTAGTCTTATACACCTTAAGAACCACGGGAGTAGTCTTATGCACCTTAAGAACCACGGGAGTAGTCTTATAAACCTTAAGAACCACGGGAGTAGTCTTATATGCGTTAAGAACAACGGGAGTAGTCTCATACATCTTAAGAACCACGGGAGTAGTCTTATACACCTTAAGAACCACGGGAATAGTCCTATACACCTTAGGAAATGCGGGAGTAGTCTTATGCACCTTAAGAACCACGGGAGTAGTCTTATACACATTAGGAACCACGGGAGTAGTCTTATATATCTTAAGAACCACGGGAGTAGTCTTATATACCTTAAGAACCACGGAAGTATTCTTATATATCTTAAGAACCACGGGAGTAGTCTTATATATCTTAAGAACCACGGGAGTAGTCTTATATACCTTAAGAACCACGGGAGTAGTCTTATATGCTTTAAGAACCACGGAAGTATTCTTATATATCTTAAGAACCACGGGAGTAGTTTTACATATCTTAAGAACCACGGGAGTAGTCTTATACACCTTAAGAACCACAGGAGTAGTCTTATATATCTTAAGAACCACGGGAGTAGTCTTATATATCTTAAGAACCACAGGAGTAGTCTTATATATCTTAAGAACCACGGGAGTAGTCTTATTATCTTAAGAACCACGGGAGTAGTCTTATACACCGGGAGTATATCTTAAGAACCAAGGAAGTAGTCTTATATATTTTAAGAACCACGGGAGTAGTCTTATGTATCTTAAGAACCACGGGAGTAGTCTTATATATCTTAAGAACCACGAGAGTAGTCTTATATACCTTAAGAACCACGGGAGTAGTCTTATATATCTTAAGAACCACGGGAGTAGTCTTATATATCTTAAGAACCACGGGAGTAGTCTTATACACCTTAAGAACCACGGGAGTAGTCTTATACACATTAAGAACCACGGGAGTAGTCTTATATATCTTAAGAACCACGGGAGTAGTCTTATACACCTTAAGAACCACGGGAGTAGTCTTATACACATTAAGAACCACGGGAATAGTCTTATATACCTTAATAACCACGGGAGTACTCTTATATATCTTAAGAACCATGGGAGTAGTCTTATACACCTTAACAACCACGGGAGTAGTCTTATACACATTAGTAACCACGGGAGTAGTCTTACATATCTTAAGAACCACGGGAGTAGTCTTATATACCTTAAGAACCGCGGGAGTAGTCTTATACACATTAGGAACCACGGGAGTAGTCTTATATATCTTAAAAATCACGGGAAAAGTCTTATATATCTTAAGAACCATGGGAGTAGTCTTATATATCTTAAGAATCACGGGAGTAGTCTTATATATCTTAAGAACCACGGGAAAAGTCTTATATATCTTAAGAACCATGGGAGTAGTCTTATATATCTTAAGAATCACGGGAGTAGTCTTATATATCTTAAGAACCATGGGAGTAGTCTAATACACCTTAAGAACCACAGGAGTAGTTTTAAACACATTAAGAAACACGAGAGTAGACTTATACACCTTAAGAACCACGGGAGTAAGAACCACGGAAGCATTCTTATATAACTTAAGAACCACGGGAGTAGTCTTATACACCTTAAGAACCACAGGAGTAGTTTTATACACATTAAGAACCACGGGAGTAGTCTTATACACCTTAAGAACCACGGGAGTAGTCTTATATATCTTAAGAACCACGGGAGTAGTCTTATATATCTTAAGAACCTCGGGATTAGTCTTATATATGACAAGAACCACAGGAGTAGTCTTATATATCTTAAGAACTACGGGAGTAGTCTTATATATCTTAAGAACCACGGGAGTAGTCTTATACACCTTAAGAACCATGGGAGTAGTCTTATACATCTTAAGAACCAAGGAAGTAGTCTTATATATCTTAAGAACCACGGGAATAGTCTTATATATCTTAAGAACCACGGGAGTAGTCTTATACACCTTAAGAACCACGGGAGTAGTGTTATACACCTTTGGAACCACGGGAGTAGTCTTATACATCTTAAGAACCACGGGAGTATTCTTATACACCTTAAGAACTAGGGGAGTAGTCTTATACACCTTAACAATCACGGGAGTACTCTTATACACCTTAAGAACCACGGGAGTAGTCTTATACATCTTAAGAACCACGAGAGTAGTATTATACACCTTAAGAACTACTGGAGTAGTCTTATACACCTTAAGAACCACGGGAGTAGTCTTATATATCTTAAGAACCACGGGAGTAGTCTTATATATCTTAAGAACCACGGGAGTAGTCTTATATACCTTAAGAACCACGGAAGTATTCTTATATATCTTAAGAACCACGGGAGTAGTCTTATATATCTTAAGAACCACGGGAGTAGTCTTATACACCTTAAGAACCACGGGAGTAGTCTTATATGCTTTAAGAACCACGGAAGTATTCTTATATATCTTAAGAACCACGGGAGTAGTCTTATACACCTTAAGAACCACAGGAGTAGTTTTATACACATTAAGAACCACGGGAGTAGTCTTATACACCTTAAGAACCACGGGAGTAGTCTTATATATCTTAAGAACCACGGGAGTAGTCTTATACATCTTAAGAACCACGGGAGTAGTCTTATACACATTAAGAACCACGGGAGTAGTCCTATATACCTTGAGAACCACGGGAGTAGTCTTATACACCTTAAGAACCACGGGAGTAGTCTTATACACATTAGGAACCACGGGAGCAGTCTTATATATCTTAAGAACCACGGGAGTAGTCTTATATACCTTAAGAACCACGGGAGTAGTCTTATACACATTAGGAACCACGGGAGTAGTCTTATATATCTTAAGAACAACGGGAGTAGTCTTATATACCTTAAGAACCACGGAAGTATTCTTATATATCTTAAGAACCACGGGAGTAGGCTTATATATCTTAAGAACCACGGGAGTAGTCTTATATACCTTAAGAACCACGGGAGTAGTCTTATATACCTTAAGAACCACGGAAGTATTTTTATATATCTTAAGAACCATGGGAGTAGTCTTATATATCTTAAGAACCACGGGAGTAGTCTTATACACCTTAAGAACCACAGGAGTAGTTTTAAACACATTAAGAACCACGGGAGTAGTCTTATACACCTTAAGAACCACGGGAGTAGTCTTATATATCTTAAGAACCACGGGAGTAGTCTTATATATCTTAAGAACCTCGGGATTAGTCTTATATATCTTAAGAACCACAGGAGTAGTCTTATATATCTTAAGAACCACGGGAGTAGTCTTATATATCTTAAAAACCACGGGAGTAGTCTTATACATCTTAAGAACCAAGCAAGTAGTCTTATATATCTTAAGAACCACAGGAGTAGTCTTATGTATCTTAAGAACCACGGGAGTAGTCTTATATATCTTAAGAACCACGGGAGTAGTCTTATACACCTTAAGAACCACGGGAGTAGTGTTATACACCTTTAGAACCACAGGAGTAGTCTTATGCATCTTAAGAACCACGGGAGTAGTCTTATACACCTTAAGAACTACGGGAGTAGTCTTATACACCTTAAGAACCACGGGAGTACTCTTATACACCTTAAGAACCACGGGAGTAGTCTTATACATCTTAAGAACCACGAGAGTATTCTTATACACCTTAAGAACCACGGGAGTAGCTCATACATCTTAAGAACCACGGGAGTAGTCTTATGCACCTTAAGAACCACGGGAGTAGTCTTATACACCTTAAGAACCACGGGAGTAGTTTTATACACCTTAAGAACCACGGGAGTAGTCTTATACGTCTTAAGTACCACGGGAGTAGTCTTATACACTTTAAGAACCACAGGAGTAGTCTTATACACCTTAAGAACCACGGGAGTAGTCTTATACACCTTAAGAACCACGGGAGTGATCTTATACACCTTAAGAACCGCGGGAGCAGTTTTATTCATCTTAAGAACCACGGAAGTAGTCCTATACACCTTAAGAACCACGGGAGTAGTCTAATACATCTTAAGAACCACGGGAGTAGTCTTATACACATTAAGTACCACGGGAGTAGTCTTATACACCTTAAGAACCACGGGAGTAGTCTTATACACCTTAAGAACCACGGGAATAGTCTTATACACCTTAAGAAATGCGGGAGTAGTCTTATACACCTTAAGAACCACGGGAGTAGTCTTATACACATTAGGAACCACGGGAGTAGTCTTATATATCTTAAGAACCACGGGAGTAGTCTTATATACCTTAAGAACCACGGAAGTATTCTTATATATCTTAAGAACCACGGGAGTAGTCTTATATATCTTAAGAACCACGGGAGTAGTCTTATATACCTTAAGAACCACGGGAGTAGTCTTATATGCTTTAAGAACCACGGAAGTATTCTTATATATCTTAAGAACCACGGGAGTAGTCTTTACATATTTTAAGAACCACGGGAGTAGTCTTATACACCTTAAGAACCAAAGGAGTAGTTTTATACACATTAAGAACCACGGAAGTAGTCTTATACACCTTAAGAACCACGGGAGTAGTCTTATATATCTTAAGAACCACGGGAGTAGTCTTATATATCTTAAGAACCTCGGGATTAGTCTTATATATCTTAAGAACCACAGGAGTAGTCTTATATATCTTAAGAACCACGGGAGTAGTCTTATATATCTTAAGAACCACGCGAGTAGTCTTATACACCTTAAGAACCATTGGAGTAGTCTTATACATCTTAAGAACCAAGGAAGTAGTCTTATATATTTTAAGAAAAACGGGAGTAGTCTTATGTATCTTAAGAACCACGGGAGTAGTCTTATACACCTTAAGAACCTAAGAACCACGGGAGTAGTCTTATACACATTAAGAACCACGGGAGTAGTCTTATATATCTTAAGAACCACGGGAGTAGTCTTATACACCTTAAGAACCACGGGAGTAGTCTTATACACATTAAGAACCACGGGAGCAGTCTTATATACCTTAAGAACCACGGGAGTATTCTCATATATCTTAAGAACCACGGGAGTAGTCTTATACACCTTAAGAACCACGGGAGTAGTCTTATACACATTAGGAACCACGGGAGTAGTCTTATATATCTTAAGAACCACGGGAGTAGTCTTATATACCTTAAGAACCACGGGAGTAGTCTTATACACATTAGGAACCACGGGAGTAGTCTTATATATCTTAAGAACCACGGGAGTAGTCTTATATACCTTAAGAACCACGGAAGTATTCTTATATATCTTAAGAACCACGGGAGTAGTCTTATATACCTTAAGAACCACGGGAGTAGTCTTATACACATTAGTAGTCTTCAAGAACCACGGAAGCATTCTTATATACCTTAAGAACCACGGAAGTATTCTTATATATCTTAAGAACCACGGGAGTAGTCTTATATATCTTAAGAACCACGAGAGTAGTCTTATACACCTTAAGAACCACAGGAGTAGTTTTATACACATTAAGAACCACGGGAGTAGTCTTATACACCTTAAGAACCACGGGAGTAGTCTTATATATCTTAAGAACCACGGGAGTAGTCTTATATATCTTAAGAAAATCGGGATTAGTCTTATATATCTTAAGAACCACAGGAGTAGTCTTATATATCTTAAGAACCACGGGAGTAGTCTTATATATCTTAAGAACCACGGGAGTAGTCTTATACACCTTAAGAACCATGGGAGTAGTTTTATACATCTTAAGAACCAAGGAAGTCGTCTTATATATCTTAAGAACCACGGGAGTAGTCTTATGTATCTTAAGAACCACGGGAGTAGTGTTATACACCTTAAGAACCACGGGAGTAGTGTTATACTTCTTAAGAACCACGGGAGTAGTCTTATACATCTTAAGAACCACGGGAGTAGTCTTATACACCTTAAGAACCACGGGAGTAGTGTTATACACCTTAAGAACCACGGGAGTAGTCTTATACTTCTTAAGAACCAC
The DNA here is from genome assembly GCF_038502225.1 of Cherax quadricarinatus. NCBI lineage: Eukaryota > Metazoa > Arthropoda > Malacostraca > Decapoda > Parastacidae > Cherax > Cherax quadricarinatus. The sequence continues at coordinate 29,182,045 of NC_091296.1, forward strand.
GGGAGTAGTCTTATACATCTTAAGAACCACGGGAGTAGTCTTATACTTCTTAAGAACCACGGGAGTAGTCTTATACACCTTAAGAACCACAGGAGTAGTCTTATACCTCTTAAGAACCACGGGAGTAGTCTTGTACACCTTAAGAACCACCGGAATAGTCTTATGCATCTTAAGAACCACGGGAGTAGTCTTATACACCTTAAGAACTACGGGAGTAGTCTTATACACCTTAAGAACCACGGGAGTACTCTTATACACCTTAAGAACCACGGGAGTAGTCTTATACATCTTAAGAACCACGAGAGTAGTCTTATACACCTTAAGAACCACGGGAGTAGTCTCATACATCTTAAGAACCACGGGAGTAGTCTTATACACCTTAAGAACCACGGGAGTAGTCTTATACACCTTAAGAACCACGGGAGTAGTCTTATACACCTTAAGAACCACGGGAGTAGTCTTATACATCTTAAGAACCACGGGAGTAGTCTTATATACCTTAAGAACCACGGGAGTAGTTTTATACACCTTAAGAACCACGGGAGTAGTCTTATACGTCTTAAGTACCACGGGAGTAGTCTTATACACCTTAAGAACCAAGGGAGTAGTCTTATACACCTTAAGAACCACGGGAGTAGTCTTATGCACCTTAAGAACCTCGGGAGTGATCTTATACACATTAAGAACCGCGGGAGTAGTTTTATTCATCTTAAGAACCACGGAAGTAGTCCTATACACCTTAAGAACCACGGGAGTAGTCTTATACATCTTAAGAACCACGGGAGTAGTCTTATACACATTAAGTACCACGGGAGTAGTCTTATACACCTTAAGAACCACGGGAGTAGTCTTATACACCTTAAGAACCACGGGAATAGTCTTATACACCTTAAGAAATGCGGAAGTAGTCTTATACACCTTAAGAACAACGGGAGTAGTCTTATACACCTTAAGAACCTCGGTAGTACTTTTATACATCTTGAGAACCACGGGAGTATTCTTATACACCTTAAGAACCACAGGAGTAGTCTTATACATTTAAGAACCTCGGGAGTAGTCTTATACACATTAAGTACCACTGGAGTAGTCTTATACACCTTAAGAACCACGGGAGTAGTCTTATACACCTTAAGAATCACGGGAGTACTTTGATACTTCTTAAGAATCACGGGAGTAGTCTTATATACATTAAGTACCACTGGAGTAGTCTTATACACCTTAAGAACCACGGGAGTAGTATTATACACCTTAAGAACCACAGGAGTAGTCTTATAAATCTTAAGAACCACGGGAGTAGTTTTATACATCTTAAGAACCGCGGGAGTAGTCTTATACACCTAAAGAACCACGGGAGTAGTCTTATACACTTTAAGAACCACGGGAGTAGTCTTATACACCTTAAGAACCACGGGAGTAATCTTATACACCTTAAGAACCACGGGAGTAGTGTTATACATCTAAAGAACCACGGGAGTAGTCTTATATATCTTAAGAACCACGGAAGTAGTCTTATACACCTTAAGAACCACGGTTGCCTGGAGGTTACCTGGAGGTTATTCCAGGGATCAACTTCCCCGCGGCCCGGTCCATGACCAGGCCTCCCGATGGATCAGGGCCTGATCAACTAGGCTGTTACTGCTGGCCGCACGCAGTCCAACGTACGAGCCACAGACCGGCTGATCCGGCACTGACTTTAGGTATCTGTCCAGCTCTCTCTTGAAGGCAGCCAGGGGTTTATTGGCAATTCCCCTAATGCTTGATGGGAGGCTGTTGAAGAGTTTTGGGCCCCGGACACTTATGGTGTTTTCCCTTTGTGTACCAATGGCGCCCCTACTTTTCATTGGGGGCATTTTGCATCGCCTGCCCAGTCTTTTACTTTCGTAGGGAGTGATTTCTGTGTGCAGATTTGGGACCATTCCTTCCAAGATTTTCCAAGTGTAGATTATGATATATCTCTCCCTCCTGCGTTCCAACGAGTACAAGTCAAGTGCTTCCAAGCGTTCCCAGTAGTTAAGGTGCTTGACAGAACTTATACGTGCAGTAAAGGATCTCTGTACACTCTCTAGATCTGCGATTTCACCTGCTTTGAATGGAGATGTTAATGTACAGCAGTACTCGAGCCTAGAGAGAACAAGTGATTTGAAAAGGATCATCATTGGCTTGGCATCTCTCGTTTTGAAAGTTCTCATTGTCCATCCTATCATTTTCTTTGCACGTGCGATCGTGGCACTGTTGTGATCCTTGAAAGTGAGATCCTCAGACATTACTACTCCCAGGTCCCTTACATTATTTTTCCGCTCTAATGTATGGCCGGAGTCAGTAGTATACTCTGTTCTAGTTATTATCTCCTCCAGTTTTCCATAACGGAGTAGTTGGAATTTGTCCTCATTGAACATCATATTGTTTACCGTTGCCCACTGGAAAACTTTGTTTATATCTTCTTGGAGGTTAACCGCGTCCTCAGCAGATGACTAGTATCATCCCCAAAGGATGATACGGTGGTGTGGTGTATATCTCTGTCTATGTCTGAAATGAGGATAAGGAATAAGATGGGGGCGAGTACTGTGCCTTGTGGAACAGAGCTCTTCACTATGGCAGCCTCCGATTTAACTCTGTTGACCACTACTCTTTGTGTTCGATTTGTTAGGAAGTTGAAGATCCATCTCCCCACTTTCCCAGTTATTCCTTTAGCACGTATTTTATGGGCTATTACGTCATGATCGCATTTGTCAAATGCTTTTGCAAAGTCTGTGTATATTACATCTGCATTCTGATTTTCTTCCACTGCATCCAAGGCCATGTCATAGTGATCCAGTAGTTGTGAGAGGCAGGAGCGACCTGCCCTGAACCCATGTTGCCCTGGATTGTGCAGATTTTGAGAATCCAGGTGATTTGTAATCCTGCTTCTTAGCACTCTTTCAAAGATTTTCATGACGTGGGACGTCTATAGTTCTTAGCTAATGCTTTGCTGCCACCTTCATGGAGTGGGGCTATATCCGTTGTTTTAAGTGACTGTGGAATTTCACCCATGTCCAAGCTCCTCCTCCATAGTGTACTTAGGGCACGCGAGAGGGGTTTCTTGCAATTCTTAATGAAAACAGAGTTCCACGAGTCTGGGCCCGGGGCTGAGTGCATGGGCATGTTGTCAATGGCTTTTTCGAAATCTATCGGTGCAGTCTTATACACCTTAAGAACCACGGGAGTAGTCTTATACATCTTAGAACCACGGGAGTAGTCAAAATATACATTGAGATGTATATATGAACTAACCGAAGAAATACATTTCCCTGCGAATAAATGAAATAAAGGCGAAAATAGTGGGTGGGATGCATTTCTATTTCCACATTAAGTACTGTTGCTCCACTTTGAGATATTTATTATGTCAGGTGTTTCAAGGTGCAGGATGGTGGTGGAGAGGGGGAGTGTAGGGGAGATTTGGTGGGTGAGGGAGGAATGGTCCAACATCATAAATAATCTTGGTTCAGGAGCTAGAGCATGGGCGAAAAAATACTGACCATAGTCTACATATGCCCTTTGGGAAAAATGCGCCGCTCTGCTAGGACTTACACTAATGCTCGCTGACAAAAACGCCTCCCCACACCCCCATGGGGCCATAAACATACCCACTCAGGGATCTTAATACAGGGGCCATAAACGTACCAGCTGGGGGACTACTCAGAGATGTTAACCCCCTACTCTAATTATTCTTCCTCTTTCTGATGTCTCTTTCCTAACAGTCACACTTCAGCTTCGCTCTCCTCAGAGATTCGTTGATCCACCAGAGTACGTTTCCTATTATTCCTGCCTGAATCTCAAGTTTTAATCCCAGTTTTCTGTGGAGAACAGTATCCAACGCCTTCTGAAAGTCTAGATAAAAATGTAATCCGCCCAACTCTCTTTCTTGTTGCTCATTTGTTACTTTGTTATATAATTCCAACAAGTTAGTAACACAATATTTGCCATCTCTAAACTCATGATGATTATTGTTGACGAAACCACTTTACTTCAAGGCTTCTACCACTCTCCCTGACAAGTTTTTTCATTACTTTCCGTAGTTTGATGAATTATGTATGTCTCCTTTCTTAAATAAGTACAGAGTCTGCATTTGCTGTCTTCCGAATCTCTGGTATATGTTTTGCTTATATTGTCTTACTTTAGATCATAGAAAGTGGTTCAGACAGAGCTTCTGCTTCCTCTTGCAAAATTCATGTGTGTGTGTGTGTGTACTCACCTATTTGTGGTTGCAGGGGTCGAGTCCTAGCTCCTGTGTGTGTGTGTGTGTGTGTGTGTGTGTGTGTGTGTGTGTGTTTGTGTGTGTGCGTGTGTGTGTGTTTGTGTGTGTGCGTGTGTGTGTGTGTACTCATCTAGTTGTACTCACCTAGTTGAGGTTGCAGGGGTCGAGTCTAAGCTTCTGGCCCCGCCTCTTCACTGGTCGCTACTAGGTCACTCTCCCTGAACCGTGAGCTTTATCATACCTCTGCTTAAAGCTATGTATGGATCCTGCCTCCACTACATCGCTTCCCAAACTATTCCAATTCCTGACTACTCTGTGGCTGAAGAAATACTTCCTAGCATCCCTGTGATTCATCTGTGTCTTCAACTTCCAACTGTGTCCCCTTGTTGCTGTGTCCCATCTCTGGAACATCCTGTCTTTGTTTACCTTGTCAATTCCTCTCAGTATTTTGTATGCCGTTATCATGTCCCCCCTATCTCTCCTGTCCTCCAGTGTCGTCAGGTTGATTTCCCTTAACCTCTCCTCGTAGGACATACCTCTTAGCTCTGGAACTAGTCTTGTTGCAAACCTTTGCACTTTCTCTAGTTTCTTCACGTGCTTGGCTAGGTGTGGGTTCCAAACTGGTGCCCCATACTCCAATATGGGCCTAACGTACACGGTGTACAGGGTCCTGAACGATTCCTTATTAAGATGTCGGAATGCTGTTCTGAGGTTTGCTAGGCGCCCATATGCTGCAGAAGTTATTTGGTTGATGTGCGCTTCAGGAGATGTGCCTGGTGTTATACTCACCCCAAGATCTTTTTCCTTGAGTGAGATTTGTAGTTTCTGGCCCGCTAGACTGTACTCCGTCTGCGGTCTTCTTTGCCCTTCCCCAATCTTCATGACTTTGCACTTGGTGGGGTTGAACTCCAGGAGCCAATTGCTGGACCAGGTCTGCAGCCAGTCCAGATCCCTTTGTAGTTCTGCCTGGTCTTCGACCAAATGAATTCTTCTCATCAACTTCACGTCATCTGCAAACAGGGACATCTCAGAGTCTATTCCTTCCGTCATGTCGTTCACAAATACCAGAAACAGCACTGGTCCTAGGACTGACCCCTGTGGGACCCCGCTGGTCACAGGTGCCCACTCTGACACCTCGCCACGTACCATGACTCGCTGCTGTCTTCCTGACAAGTATTCCTTGATCCATTGTAGTGCCTTCCCAGTTATCCCTGCTTGGTCCTCCAGTTTTTGCACTAATCTCTTGTGTGGAACTGTGTCAAACGCCTTCTTGCAGTCCAAGAAAATGCAATCCACCCACCCCTCTCTCTCTCTTGTCTTACTGCTGTCACCATGTCATAGAACTCCAGTAGGATTGTGACACAGGATTTCCCGTCCCTGAAACCATGTTGGCTGCTGTTGATGAGATCATTCCTTTCTAGGTGTTCCACCACTCTTCTCCTGATAATCTTCTCCATGCCTTT
>NC_091296.1:29192741-29382741 GCF_038502225.1 Cherax quadricarinatus
GGAGAGAAAGAGGAGGAACAAGAAGTAGTGGTAGCGGTAATGCTAGTAGTAGTAGCAGTAATAGTGGTAGTAGTAGTAGCAGTAGTGGTAGTAGTAGTAGTAGTAGTAGTAGAAGTAGTAGTAGTAGCAGCAGTAGTAGTAGAAATAATAGTGGTAGAAGAAAGTAGGGGAAGTAGTATGTGATTTTCTCTCTCCCATGTGCGGGTTATTTGAGTGTTTTTCCAGTCAAGGTATTGTGCCTTTTTCTTTCCATATATTACTATCATGAACCAACAATATATGTTAATATAAAGAACCACCAAGATATGTTACTAACATGATCCAGCAAAATATGTTACTAACATGATCCAGCAAGATATGTTACAATCATGATCCAACAAGATATGTTACTGACATGATCCAGCAAGATATGTTACTATCATGATCCAGCAAGATATGTTACTAACATGATCCAGCAAGATATGTTACTAACATGATTAAGCAAGATATGTTACTATCATGATCCAGCAAGATATGTTACTAACATGATGCAGCAAGATATGTTACTATCATGATCCAGCAAGATATGATTCTAACATGATCCAGCAAGATATGTTACTAACATGATCCAGCAAGATATGTTACTAACATGATCCAGCAACATATGTTACTAACATGATCCAACAAGATATGTTACTAACATGATCCAGCAGGATATGTTACTAACATGATCCAGCAAGATATGTAACTATCATGATCCAGCAAGATATGTTACTAACATGATCCAGCAAGATATGTTACTATCATAATCCAGCAAGATATGTTACTAACATGATCCAGCAAGATATGTTACTAACATGATCCAGCAAGATATGTTATTAACATGATCCAGCAAAATATTACTTTACAAAACGCTGTTGAAGCCAACGTTGTTAGTGTAGCAAGTTAAACAAAAAATGTCTTAACATTGCATACAGATGTACCTAAAGTGGATGTTTATAAAAATCTCAAAGTTTCTTTCTCACTTGAGACAACTGTGATATGCCGTCACAGTAAAAAATTATCAGGATCATAATAAAATAAATAGGTGAACTTTATCGAGCGTAGCCTGTGATTTCTCTCATCCTTTTAAAGAGATCCGTCCTTGAAGTTGTTTACGGCGCTAAGGGTGCCGTAAACAACTGTAACATACACTCCTCAATATGCATGGATGATGCCACATGTGTATATTCAGGCGACGACTGCTGTGTTGAGGAAGCAATCTCCGCAGCAAGTCTTCACAGTAATGGATTGAGTACGAGGTTACCTGCAAGGAAAGTAGCGGATTGGTACTATTATGGAGGAGCACCGTGTTCTACAAGGATGGTCAGGGAGTGAGTATTTGGCATTCTACCGAAATTGTCAATACGAAATGATTCTTTGTAGGCTAAGTATTGGGCACACCCAGAGATAACCGCAAGCAATCCTGCACATCACTTTGAAGTTCTTTACACTAACTTATGCATAGCATTTAATAATATGCCATGGTCGCCAGTCTAATCGGATTAAGTATGGATTTTTAGCATCTATGGAGACATTGGTGACATTCAGGAGAATAATGCTAATGGATTATAAAGGCTTTCATACTTATCACACTTTTTTATTTATTGTTCTAATGTGTGAGTGGTGTTAGTTCTGAAAAGTTGTTAGTATGTAAGCTAATGATCTCTGGTGTTGTTAGTATGCTAGCTGATGATCTCTGGTGTTGTTAGTATGCAAGATGATGATCTCTGGTGTTGTTAGTATGCTAGCTGATGATTTCTGGTGTTGTCAGTATGCTAGCTGATGATTTCTGGTGTTGTCAGTATGCTAGCTGATGATCTCCGGTGTTGTTAGTATGCAAGGTGATGATCTCTGGTGTTGTTAGTATGCAAGGTGATGATCTGTGGTTGCCTTAATTTACATTGTAAGATCACTAAATAAAATTTCGGTGGCATCACTGTAAATTCTGCAAACACGGACTCCATATTCACCGTGACATGTTCAACTGACATGCGTTCGTTGAGAATTAAGTTCTGAATAACAAAATCACTGACAGGTATAGGTTAAACACCAAGTTTAAGCTAGGGCGGTACATCATTTAGTGTGATCATTATATATATATATATATATATATATATATATATATATATATATATATATATATATATATATATATATATATATATATATATATATATATATATATATATATATACACAGAGAGAGAGTGAGAGAGAGAGAGAGATTGAGAGAGAGAGAGAGAGAGAGAGAGAGAGAGAGAGAGAGAGAGAGAGAGAGAGAGAGAGAGAGAGAGAGAGAGAGAGAGAGAGAGAGAGAGAGAGAGAGAGAGAGAGAGAGGGAGAGAGAGAGAGAGAGAGAGAGAGAGAGAGAGAGAGAGAGAGAGAGAGAGAGAGAGAGAGAGAGAGAGAGAGAGAGAGAGAGAACATCATATAGTTCATATGTAAGAGGAACTACAGTGGTACCTGATGGTATTCATCTCAGCAGATAATGAATAAGGGAAGTAGCAGCACTTGCTAATAGATACACCGGTCTCTACAAAGACTTCGTTATGTACACACATTAGCATTTATCATTAGAGCAGCAGCAGCAGTAGCAGCAGAAGCAGATGCAAGCAGCAGTAACAGCAGCAACGGGTGCAAGAAGCAGTAGTAGGAGCAGCGGGTGCAAGCAGCAGTAACAGCAGCAGCGGTGCAAGCAACAGTAGCAGCAGCAGCGGGTGCAAGCAGCAGTAGCAGCAGCAGCGGGTGCAAGCAGCAGTAGCAGCAGCAGCGGGTGCAAGCAACAGTAGCAGCAACAGCGGTGTAAGCAGCAGTAGCAGCAACAGTGGTGCAAGCAGCATTAGCAGCAACAGCGGGTGCAAGCAGCAGTAGCAGCAACAGTGGCGCAAGCAGCAGTAGCAGCAACAGTGGTGCAAGCAGCAGTAGCAGCAACAGCGGTGCAAGCAGCAGTAGCAGCAACAGAGGTGCAAGCAGCAGTAGCAGCAACAGCGGGTGCAAGCAGCAGTAGCAGCAACAGCGGTGTAAGCAGCAGTAGCAGCAACAGTGGTGCAAGCAGCATTAGCAGCAACAGCGGGTCCAAGCAGCAGTAGCAGCAACAGCGGGTGCAAGCAGTAGTAGCTGCAACAGCGGGTGCAAGCAGCAGTAGCAGCAACAGCGGTGCAAGCAGCAGTAGCAGCAACAACGGTGCAAGCAGCAGTATCAGCAACAGCGGTGCAAGCAGCAGTAGCAGCAACAGCGGTGCAAGCAGCAGTAGCAGCAACAGCGGGTGCAAGCAGCAGTAGCAGCAACAGCGGTGCAAGCATCAGTAGCAGCAACAGTAATGCAAGCAGCAGTAGCTGCAACAGTGGTGCAAGCAGCAGTAGCAGCAACAGTGGTGCAAGCAGCAGTAGCAGCAACAGTGGTGCAAGCAGCATTAGCAGCAACAGTGGTGCAAGCAGCAGTAGCAGCAACAGTGGTGCAAGCAGCAGTAGCAGCAACAGCGGTGCAAGCAGCAGTAGCAGCAACAGTGGTGCAAGCAGCAGCAGCAACAGCGGGTGCAAGCAGCAGTAGCAGCAACAGCGGGTGCAAACAGCAGTAGCAGCAACAGTGGTGCAAGCAGCAGTAGCAGCAACAGTGGCGCAAGCAGCAGTAGCAGCAACAGTGGTGCAAGCAGCAGTAGCAGCAACAGCGGTGCAAGCAGCAGTAGCAGCAACAGAGGTGCAAGCAGCAGTAGCAGCAACAGCGGGTGCAAGCAGCAGTAGCAGCAACAGCGGTGTAAGCAGCAGTAGCAGCAACAGTGGTGCAAGCAGCATTAGCAGCAACAGCGGGTGCAAACAGCAGTAGCAGCAACAGCGGTGCAAGCAGCAGTAGCAGCAACAGTGGTGTAAGCAGCAGTAGCAGCAACAGTGGTGCAAGCAGCAGTAGCAGCAACAGTGGTGCAAGCAGCAGTAGCAGCAACAGCGGTGCAAGCAGCAGTAGCAGCAACAGCGGTGCAAGCAGCAGTAGCAGCAACAGCGGATGCAAGCAGCAGTAGCAGCAACAGCGGTGCAAGCATCAGTAGCAGCAACAGTGGTGCAAGCAGCAGTAGCTGCAACAGTGGTGCAAGCAGCAGTAGCAGCAACAGTGGTGCAAGCAGCAGTAGCAGCAACAGCGGTGCAAGCAGCAGTAGCAGCAACAGTGGTGCAAGCAGCAGCAGCAGCAACAGCGGGTGCAAGCAGCAGTAGCAGCAACAGCGGGTGCAAGCAGCAGTAGCAGCAACAGTGGTGCAAGCAGCAGTAGCAGCAACAGTGGCGCAAGCAGCAGTAGCAGCAACAGTGGTGCAAGCAGCAGTAGCAGCAACAGTGGTGCAAGCAGCAGTAGCAGCAACAGTGGTGCAAGCAGCAGTAGCAGCAACAGCGGTGCAAGCAGCAGTAGCAGCAACAGTGGTGCAAGCAGCAGCAGCAGCAACAGCGGGTGCAAGCAGCAGTAGCAGTAACAGCGGGTGCAAGCAGCAGTAGCAGCAACAGTGGTGCAAGCAGCAGTAGCAGCAACAGTGGCGCAAGCAGCAGTAGCAGCAACAGTGGTGCAAGCAGCAGTAGCAGCAACAGCGGTTCAAGCAGCAGTAGCAGCAACAGTGGTGTAAGCAGCAGTAGCAGCAACAGTGGTGCAAGCTGCAGTAGCAGCAACAGTGGTGCAAGCAGCAGTAGCAGCAACAGTGGTGTAAGCAGCAGTAGCAGCAACAGTGGTGCAAGCAGCAGTAGCAGCAACAGTGGTGCAAGCAGCAGTAGCTGCAACAGTGGTGCAAGCAGCAGTAGCAGCAACAGTGGTGCAAGCAGCAGTAGCAGCAACAGTGGTGCAAGCAGCAGCAGCAGCAACAGCGGGTGCAAGCAGCAGTAGCAGCAACAGCGGGTGCAAGCAGCAGTAGCAGCAACAGTGGTGCAAGCAGCAGTAGCAGCAACAGTGGCGCAAGCAGCAGTAGCAGCAACAGTGGTGCAAGCAGCAGTAGCAGCAACAGCGGTTCAAGCAGCAGTAGCAGCAACAGTGGTGTAAGCAGCAGTAGCAGCAACAGTGGTGCAAGCTGCAGTAGCAGCAACAGTGGTGCAAGCAGCAGTAGCAGCAACAGTGGTGTAAGCAGCAGTAGCAGCAACAGTGGTGCAAGCAGCAGTAGCAGCAACAGTGGTGCAAGCAGCAGTAGCTGCAACAGTGGTGCAAGCAGCAGTAGCAGCAACAGTGGTGCAAGCAGCAGTAGCAGCAACAGCGGTGCAAGCAGCAGTAGCAGCAACAGTGGTGCAAGCAGCGGTAGCAGCAACAGTGGTTTAAGCAGCAGTAGCAGCAACAGTGGTGTAAGCAGCAGTAGCAGCAACAGTGGTGTAAGCAGCAGCAGCAGCAACAGTGGTGCAAGCAGCAGTAGCAGCAACAGTGGTGTAAGCAGCAGTAGCAGCAACAGTGGTGTAAGCAACAGTAGCAGCAACAGTGGTGTAAGCAGCAGTAGCAGCAACAGTGGTGCAAGCAGGAGTAGCAGCAACAGTGGTGTAAGCAGCAGTAGCAGCAACAGTGGTGCAAGCAGCAGTAGCAGCAACAGCGGTGCAAGAGATGACAACAAGTAACTTGCTATTGCTACAGTAAGGTGACAGCTGTTCTCCTCTCTCTTCTTCCTACTTCATCCTTCCCAATCCTTCTCGTGTGCTTCCTCTTCTCTAATTTCTTCTCTTCTCTTTCTTGTGCCCCGCTGTAAGGTTCCATCCCGCTTCACATGGAGGTTTCATGACCTATGAGTAGGCTCTATCCTGGGTGTTATTCTTTTCATTGTGTAGTTCTGGCTATGGCATGAGGTTCTCTTCCGCATGGCATGAGATTCTACCCTCGCGTGCCATGAGGTTCTACTCTCGCGTGGCACGAGGCTCTACCCTCGCATGAGGTTCTCTCCCGCATGACATGAGGTTCTTCCCCAGCGTAGCAGTATTCACTGAGTTAACTGTTCTGTTTTTGGTCAAGGTTGGTCTCTGGCTCAGTGACCTTACCTACGTCACAAAGAGCGAACTTTAGCCTTATAGAGGAGGGCGTATGACGCTAACCACACCAGTCTTTTGCTGCATCGTTGACATTCTGCAACACACTCACCCGACAAACACAACCAACAGTTTTTACAACCATGCATACTTTCTTGTTCCTGGGCCAGCTGCATCTTACAACCATATTCTTGTTACTGTACCAGCTGCATCTTACAACCATGCATTCTTTCTTTTTGCTGTACCAGCTGCATCTTACAACCATGCATTCCCTCTTTTTACTGGACCAGCTGCATCGTACAACCATGCATTCCATCTTCTTGCTGGACCAGCTGCTTCTTACAACCATGCATTCCATCTTCTTGCTGGACCAGCTGCTTCTTACAACCATGCATTCCATCTTCTTGCTGGACCAGCTGCTTCTTACAACCATGCATTCCATCGTCTTGATGGACCAGCTGCTTCTTACAACCATGCATTCCCTCTTTTACTGGACCAGCTGCTTCTTACAACCATGCATTCCATCTTCTTGCTGGACCAGCTGCTTCTTACAATCATACATTCCATCTTCTTGCTGGACCAGCTGCTTCTTACAACCATGCATTCCATCGTCTTGATGGACCAGCTGCTTCTTACAACCGTACATTCCTTCTTGTTACTACAGTCCTTCTCCATTCCTTCTTCATTATCAATTGGTGAATAAGAAATGGGCCTTAACACCCACCAATGCATGGGTCATGGGTTTTAACTCCTATCAATGTGTTGATGTTACAATATGCGAGTCATGGAAGTCTGTTCAGTAGTCAGGAATATCCGAGTCAGCTGGGATACAATGTATGTGTCTCCACCCCTGTGCGTGTTTTCACCCCTGTGTGTGTGTGTCTTCACCCCTGTGTGTCTTCAACCCGAGTGTGCCTTAACCACTGTGTCTTTATACCCCTGAGACTGTCTCATACACTGTAAAATACACAAATAATCTACAAAGAAGACACGCAGGCACCATAGTACAGAAGCATCTATTATTGCTACTTCCAACTAGCGCTATTACTCAACAACTCATCAGCCGAAAAGCTGATGAATAATGCACACATGCGTCTTATTCATTAATTTGTCTGCACTCTGCATCTTTAATGTAAATAATACCTGTCTGACATGTCTGACACATAAGGACTATCGAGTCATCGCATACAGGATATCTTCTACAACCCTACTACTAACAACAACTGGTCTGGTGCGTGACCTACTTCCACTAGCGGGTCTCGCCCACCTGTGAGGATCTCTTCAACTGCTGCACCTCTTTTTTTGGTTTCAGTATGTAAGTATTCATCCTTCTATTCTGCTTCAGACTGATGAAGACCAAGGAACTGAGGGCCCGATTACTTCTTTTTTAGCCATCTTCAATATATTCATTAACTAGAGCACGCATGTTACTCCTGCATGCTTCTGTTCAGTTGCCACATGACACAGCAGTTAGGTGACCTCATGCCGTAACTTGACCATCACCTATGACTTGCATTCTCCACTATATTTACTGTGCTTTCCCATTCTCTTGCATCATTTCTAGTGACCAAGGTCCCAGGACCGAGGTGTAAACACTTGTGTCCTAACTGAATGCGCCTGCCTTTTCATCCAGGTATAATTTTTATGATTGCTGCTCTCATCACACGTGAAGATATTCATTAGCATATATTCATGATAGCTCAGTGTATCCTGCACGTAGAGACATTGCTACAACCTAATGGCGTATCTACATTTTTGGGGCCTCTGAAGCTTGAACTGTTACGGGGGCCGTTTCTCGACCCCTTCTCATACAGTAGACCCCCAAAATTTAAGCAAAGTGAAATGAAGTCGCTACTGGGGTCTCTCCGAGATTAGGGGCCCTAAAGCTTAAACTTCATTAATTTCATAGTAGATCTTGCAACCCATGATGAATCGTGTGGATCTTAGGAAGACAACTGGTATATTGTGAATAGTGATCACTACGCACTGCGCTTCGTCCTGCAGTGTTCCTGGGTGTACTAAAACTTTACAAAGATTATTTTATCAAGCACTCTGGCAACAGAGCTTTAGTGGTATTTGGTAGATGTCTAGAAATACCAACAATTAAAACTCAGAAACAAAATCGTAGCGCTTTGAAACAGCTGAAGAAAATAAACCATAAAAATACCGCAAGCGGATTTCCTTTGTAATGGATCTCACAAGGCACAACTGATTAACAAACTGAAAATACTTCCAGTCTGTTGACATGATGGTTTATCAGACCAGTGAAGACGCTGACGTATTGATGACTATATTAAAATAACTACAGACTAGAGCAATGGTTCCCAAACCTTTTCAGACTGCTGCCACATCCATAGCCCCCCCCCCCACACACATACGAACACACCTAGAACGATTTCAGGGACGGAAAATCCTGTGTCACAAATCTACTGGAGCTCTATAACAGGGTAACAGCAGTATTACAATAGAAAGAGAGAGGGGTGGGTAGACTGTGTTTTCATGGACTGTAAGAAAGCTTTTGACACAGTTCCACACAAGAGGTTAGTGCATAAGTTAGAGGAGCAGACAGGTATAACAGGGAAGGCACTACTATAGATCAGGGAATACCTGTATGGAAGATTTCAGTGAGTTATGGTACGTGACGAGGTGTCAGAGTGGGCACTTGTGACGAGCAGGGGTTCCACAGGGGTCAGTCCTAGGTCCGGTGCTGCTTCTGGTATATGTGAACGACATGACGGTATGAATAGATTCAGAAGTGTCCCTGTTTGCAGATGATGTGAAGTTGATGAGAAGAATTCAATCGGACCAGGACCAGGCGGAACTACAAAGGGATCTGGACGTGCTGCAGGCCTCGTTCAGAAAATGGCTCCTAGAGTTCAACCCCACCAAGTGCAAAGTTATGAAGATTGGGGAAGGGAGTACAGTACAGAGACTACAAACCTTACTCAAGGAAAAGGATCTTGGGGTGAGTATAACACTGGGCACATCTCCTGAGGCGCACATCAACCAAATAACTGCTGCAGCATATGGGCGCCTAGCAAACCTAAGAATAGCATTCAGACATCTCAATAAGGAATCGTTCAGGACCCTGTACACCGTGTACGCCAGGCCTATATTGGAGTATGCAGCACCAGTTTGGAACCCACACCTAGCCAAGCATGTAAGGAAATTAGATAAAGTGCAAAGACTAGTACCGGAGTTAAGGGGCATTTCCTACGAGGAGAGGTTAAAGGAAATCAACTTGACGACACTGGGACACAAAAAATGGAGGGGGGATATGATACTGACATATTAAATATTGAGAGGAATTGACAAGATAGACAGAAACAGGATGTTCCAGAGATGGGACATAGCAACAAGGGGTCAAAGTTGGAAGTTGAAGGCTCAGATGAATCACAGGGACGTTAGGAGGTATTTCTTCAGTCACAGAGTTGTCAGGAAGTGGAATACTCTGGGAAGCGATGTAGTGGAGGCAGGATCCATACAGATCTTTAAGAAGAGGTACGATAAAGCTTATGGAGCAGGAAGAGTGACCTAGTAGCAAACAGGGGCCAGTAGCTGTGAATCGACCCCTGCAACCACGACTAGGTGAGTACAACTAGGTGAGTACACCATTTTCGTGGTATTAGGTTTACTGCAAACTCAAAACAGCAACTAATCTAACACTATAAACAAGCATATTTATTTTTCAAATAAAAATTAACTTAGTAAACCAATTTATTAAACATTTTGTGTCATGCTACGGATATGTTACATTTTATTCGGCGTATGTCACACTCCCATATAGGCTGCCTCCCTGCCAGTGAACCGGGGCCTCGACGTTATATGAGTATCTTGGTTCATCGGCCAATCACAAACAAGGCCGCCAGAGCTGGTTCACTTGTGATGCGAGTTTTGGCAGACTTGTCTGGGCTGCTGGTCGCTCACGGTGCTCTGTCTGGGTCTTACATTTTTGCTTTTTATTGACCACCGTGTTGTATACTTTCTCTTACATTATTGTACAAAGTGTAAATAGTGCACATATTGTAGATACCAGCTTGCTTCTTTGGTGATGGACATACAAGTCATATAACCTCTGCTGTCTTTTGCTTGGTCCACTATTGGTTTCCGCATTATGACAAGGTGTGCAGATCATAATACACCCGTGTTCATAATACATCTCATCTGTAACTACTTTGTCTTCACAATTTTAACGAGATGGATATACTTGGTGCAGGAACATTAGCTTCTCAGCATCAAGCTTGAAGACACAAAGAAGTCTTAGATCCCCGCGTTCAGTAATTTTATCTGTTTCTTTGCTTGGAAAGAAGCCTCGGTTTGCTAAATATGAAGCTGGAAAGGCAATAAAGTACATCTTCATTTTGTTCTTTATTTTTTTATTTTATTTTTTTTTTTGTAACCAAAAATCTTGATATTTTTTGAACTTTAGCCTCAGCTCAGTGTCATTTTGGAGTGAAATCAGTTCTTCCTCCACCATTCCTATTTCCTCATTGTTGATATCTAGGACTGGATTGATCACCACATGAAATATGTCAGACATGTCTCTATGCAGCTCATTCAGGTGTGTACAAGACACCTGAAGGTCATCGTCTGGTATGATCTTTTCCATCTCCAATTAGAGAGGCTGGGAAACTGGAAGAGCTCACGACGGCCTATGTTACATTTGAATAACTATAACTTGGGTAGAAAAGTGGAAATTGCTGATTTGATTCTGATTAAATTAACCTTATTCCTTTGCAATTACAAATAATCTTCGTTGAACTTTGTGAGTACATCTGACAAATAAGCAATGTCATGCTTAATGTTTTCAGTTCATCACATAAAACAGAACTGGAGACTTGGAAGAATTTAACAACTGTTTTAAAAAGTGAATAGAAACGTTTCAGGAAGTTTTCCTCCTACGGCCATCTAACTTTTCTATATAAAAAGATTCAAAATCTTCATCATTGTCAGTGCAGAGGAGTCGGCACAGTCAGGAAGAGAGCAAGTGCTTTGATTATATTTACTGCTGTGATAACTGTGCTTAATGATTTGAGAAGTCGACCACTTAGGACTTTTTTGTGCAACCAGATATGTCTGTGGATTACACAGTACACCGTGAACACAGTGCATCGTGAAGGCACGATGACAACCTGTCATCGATGGTGACCCATATGTTGCACAAGTAAGAATGTTGGTAAGTTCGATGTCTTTCTCTTTGAGAAAATCTCAACAACAAGAAATCCTGACTCCCCTGTTGTATCTGTTTCTTGTTGTTTTGCAAATAACAGCTTTTGAGCCAAACTTTCATCTCTGACGAAACTATCATAAGCAACAAGCAAGATATGTTGCATGGCAGAGAGCGCTCATTTAATTGTAAGACAAATTCTTAAGCATGTTGCACAGTGTGTCTTGACTGTTTTCAGCCATTTCATGCACTCTTCTTTGAACAGAGTTGTCACTATGAGGAATAGCTTTAATAGCACTATGTAACAGTTTTTGTTCCTGGCAAGTAAGTGTTATTTTCCAACTTCTTTTATTGCAAAACAGCAGAAAATGCCCATTATTCCTTTTAAATTTAGCTTTTGTGGCTTACAATGTAAATTTTTGACACAAAATTGCTAAATTTCAATATATTTTGCTAGTCTCGGATGTAAAGCGAAAACGTATAATAAAATATATAAAATTTACATATATAAAATAAAATTTACACAAATTTTATTTTAAACTTTCTGAAACATATTTACAAACTTAAAAATGAGCAGTTTTTCTAGATTTGCGAGTATGCCAGAAATCGCTTTCCCGTTTAAGCCCTCAAATGTAGTCTCCCATCATGTTTTCATTATAAGATCCTTGATATCTGTGTTCTAAGTCCATTATATCTTGGTGGAAGTGCTCCCTTTCCTCCTCTGAATATACTCCCATATTCTCCTCGAAACTGTCAAGATGAGCATCAAGGATATGGACCTTAAGTGACATCCTACAGCCCATCTGACAATAACTTTTTACCAAGGTCTCAACAAGTTCCACATAATTGTCAGCATTGTTGTTGTTAGGTAAGACACATATGCAACAGTTAGGTATCTTTATTTCGAAACGTTTCGCCTACACAGTAGGCTTCTTCAGTCGAGTACAGAAAAGTTGATAGAAGATTGAGACACTTATGCAGCATATGGAAATCTTTATTCAGGAAACGTTTCGCCACACAGTGGCTTCATCAGTCCAATACAAAGAGGAAGGCGTAAGGAGAGGAGGAGAATGAGGTAATCAGTCCCTCAACCTGGAGTCGATGTGTTCAGTCCATCAATCTTGTAAAATGTACAATTCTACATTCTACAAGATTGATGGACTGAACACATCGACTCCAGGTTGAGGGACTGATTACCTCATTCTCCTCCTCTCCTTACGCCTTCCTCTTTGTATTGGACTGATGAAGCCACTGTGTGGCGAAACGTTTCCTGAATAAAGATTTCCATATGCTGCATAAGTGTCTCAATCTTCAATCAACTTTTCTGTACTCAACTGAAGAAGCCTACTGTGTAGGCGAAACGTTTCGAAATAAAGATACCTAACTGTTGCATATGTGTCTTACCTAACAATCTGTCGGTATTTTATACCATTTTAATGAGCATTGTTGTTGCCTAGAAAGCTCTGTGCTACAGCAACAAAACTCTCCCAGCTTCCTTTTTCTTCTCTGTAAGCTTCTTTGGAAATTCTGAGCACTCCATGATTTTCCTGACTTGTGGTCCAGTGAAGATGTCAGCCTTCACCTTTGCCTCTGATAGCTTGGGAAAGAAGTCTTGAAGATACGTGAAGGCTGCAGACTCTTTGTTAAGAGCTGCAACAAGTTTGTTGCAGCCCTAGTTTGATGTGTAATGGAGGGAACAGAACCTTTTGAGGATCCACCAGTGGTTTATGTTTGTTATTACGTATTCCTACTTAGAACTCAGTCCTTTGAGGCCAGTGCTTCCTCTGGTAATGTACTGCTCTATCTCTACTATCCCAATGTCAGAGATAATAGGAAAACTTGGTAAAATCTCCTTAGAGTTCCCATCAAAAATGCCACCATTTTGAAGTCTCCAATAACCTCCCAGCTATACTTATCATAGTTCAAAGCTTCCAGCAGAAGTGTGACAATGTTGTAATCCTTCTTAAGATGTAATGAATGAGCCAAGGGAAGAGATTGATACTTGTTTTCCATTGTGCAGAATTACAGCTTTTAGGCTTCTGGAGGAGCTGTCGATGAAGAGTCTCCACTCATCTGGATTGCATGCAATTCCAATTGCATCAAACAGGCCTGATACATCATAACAGTAGCACAACCTGTCTTCATTAGTGAAGAAGCTTGAGAAATGTTGGTGACATTTTCTTTGGCTTGTCACTTGCACACTTTCATCCACCAAGTCCCACTCCTTGAGCCTTGAAATCAAAAGCTTAGCATTTGACTTTGTCAAACCAAGATCTCTGATAAGGTCATTGAAGTCTGTTTGGTCTGAGTAGTAAGGACTCCTCCCAACAGCTGCATCTGTGAGATCATAGTCTTGTCCGCTGTGCTCTTCATTTTCTGATTTGCTGCTTTCTTCTTCTGACGGTTGACTTCTTTCTGGAGGTGTAGGTACAGGAAGATCAGCACTGTGTGGTACTGGTGCAATAGAAGAGGGAAGGTCTGAATAAGAAACAGCAGGTGCAGTTTTCCCAGTTCGGTGTTTGGAAGGATCCACCAGACAGCAGTAGCAGTTGGATAAGTGATCAGTGGGTTTACGCCATATTCTAGGAACAGTAAACTTCATGGCTCTTTATTCTCGTCTATGCCTTCCTGTAAAAGGACAAAAGAATTAATTTCTGTTACATACGTTTCATTTAAAAAAATGTTCCTATTCAAGATTTTGCCCTTCATATAACTAATGACTTTCTTACCTTCCAATGTTTTCTTACAATGTTCACAAGCAACATGAGGCGCCCAGGTCTTGTCTTGGTCCCCAACTGACATGCCAAAATATGCTTTCTAAACTTCACACATTTTTTTAGATGCTGTTACAGAGAACTTCTTTGCTCTTGTCTTCATGAATTGACCACGTGTGTAGCAGAATGTATCTGGAGAATGATTGCCATTTCACTTCTTATGTGTCTTCTCAGGTAGCCAGAGCTGAACTGAATGCTGGTTTGTTAGTCCCTGTTTTTATATTTGCCAAGCAAACCTCTAGAACATAAAAGTTTTACATCAGTCTTTCTTGAAAGTGTTCCAGAAGTGTCCTGATCACAAAAGCAAAGTTAAGTAAGTAAGTAAGTAAGTAAGTTTATTCAGGTATACACAAATACAGTTACATAGAATTATCATACATAGCAGCATATGTGTAGAGAACCTAGGATAGCCCAAAAAAGTCAGACAGAGTGACTTATTTCCATTGGGGTCCTTTTACCTTATTATTATAATATAAAGGTTATAATATTTTCTTATTATTCTACAATGGAGATAACATCTTATTATCAT
This sequence comes from Cherax quadricarinatus, assembly GCF_038502225.1. NCBI lineage: Eukaryota > Metazoa > Arthropoda > Malacostraca > Decapoda > Parastacidae > Cherax > Cherax quadricarinatus. The sequence continues at coordinate 29,207,198 of NC_091296.1, forward strand.
ACTAAAAAGACTATCTACTATACCAAGGTCATTAAGACTATCTACAATACGAGGGTCATTACTAGGAATATGGTAAAATTTACACGTATGTTAGCTAAAAAATAGAAAATCATTCCCCTCCCTTTCTGTAGCTACATTCATCAGACACCTTTTGGCACTCTTCTTGAACTGGTTCATGCTATGACTGGCTTTGACATGTGCGGGCAGTCTGTTCCATTCCTTTATTGCTGTACAATAAAAGGTGTTTGAAGCCTGGCCACTGACTGTGGGTACTACAAAGTTGTGTTCTCTCCCCCTAGTGCTATGATTGCTTTGGTTCCCAACCTTGACAAAATTGACAGCAAGATATTCTGGACATTGTTTGCGAGCAGTTTTATAAACATGATTTAGCTTCAGTTGTTTTACTCTGTCTTCAACATTCAGCATATCCAACTGCTGTAATTCATCCTGGCCTACATGTTCTCTTGGTCCCAGCCCCAGCATGAATCTTACGATTTTGTTCTGGGTGATTTGCAGTCTATATTTCAGTTTTTTGTCAAGGCAGAGTACCAAGAAGAGCAAGCGTAATCCATATGGCATTGTATAAGGGCTAGACATAGGGTCCTGCGAGCCTCAGTAGGTAGACACTGTGCTTGTCTATACAGGAACTTCAGTCTGGCATTCGCTTTCTTTACTACACTGTTCCCTATCAATTCTCCTGACATGCATGGGTCAAAGGGGATTCCCAAATATTTTACTGATGAAACCAAAGTGATGGGCTCCCCATTACATTGAACATTAAAATTATTTACCCTTCTCAGTTTATGTTTCGTGCCAAAGAGAATGGCTTCAGTTTTCCCTAGGTGTAATGATAGTTTGTTGTCTACTAACCATTTGCTGCAGGACTCCAGTTCCAGTGTTAAAACATTAGCAATATCTTGTGGGTCTTTACCTGACACTAACAGAGCACTGTCATCTGCATACAGTAGGAGTTTGCACTTGACACTGATAGGCATATCATTGACATAACATAAGAATAATTAGGGACCCAGAATACTACCTTGGGGAACTCCACATGTTATCGGCAGGGGTTCTGATTCCGTTTTGTTGATTTTGACTATTTGTCTCCTGTTGCTAAGGTAGGACTTAAACCAGTCTACAGAACCTATACCGATAGCTTGAAGTTTCTTACATATATATATATATATATATATATATATATATATATATATATATATATATATATATATATATATATATATATATATATATATATATATATTCTGGGATCAAAATTGTTTTTTTAAAGTTTGTTTAGTTATAAAGAATTGGGAAATGATGCTTATTTCCCAGGAACGCGACAAAAGTGAAATTTTGTTACATAGTGTAATTTGTTCAGATGAATTGTGTAAAACTGCGCAGAACCTCACTGCTGTTAGAATAAGCTCTTCTCCAGTTGTATGAGGCTTTCCAGACCTAGTAATCAGCAATGAGATTGTATGATACAACCAAACCATCACTGGATTGTTGTGAAGTGCTTGCAAACATATTTTCAACGGTTTACTCGAAGTGACTGAAAATATGCAAAATTTTCGTCTACTTTATCAGTGTATTTTTTTCAAATGTTCAAGACGCCTGGAAGGTTTCATGGCTTCGTTTGAAAATTCTTTCGCCCTGTAGGCATATTGGTTGCTGTTGGTTACTTGATGCTGATAAGAACATAAGAATATAAGAAAGAAGGAACACTGCGAATGCCTACTGACCCATGCGGAGCAGGTCCATGTCCCCACCCCCAGATTAGACCAATGACCCACCCACTCTGATCACCTCCACTCAAGGAAGGAGCACGACACCAGACCCAGCAGCACAAGCTAGTCAGGTCCAACTCACACCCACCCACACCCACTCATGTATTTATTTAACCTATTTTTAAAACTACACAATGTTTTTGCCTGAATAACTGTACTCGGGAGTTTGTTCCACTCATCCACAACTCTATTACCAAACCAGTGCTTTCCTATATCCTTCCTGAATCTGATTTTTTCCAACTTGAAACCATTGCTGCGAGTCCTGTCTTGGCTGGAAATTTTCAGCACGTTATTTACATCCACTTCATTTATTCCTGTTTTCCATTTATACACCTCGATCATATCATCCCTAATTCTACGCCTTTCGAGAGAGTGCAGATTCAGGGCCCTCAGTCTATCCTCATAGGGAAGATTTCTGATACATGGGATCATCTTAGTCATCCTCCTCTGTACGTTTTCCAGAGCATTTATATCCATTCTGTTATACAGTGACCAGAACTGAGCAGCATAGTGTAAATGAGACCTAACCAAGGATATATAGAGTTGAAGAACAACCTGAGGACTTCTATTATTTATACTTCTAGATATGAAGCCAAGAATTCTGTTAGCTTTATTGCGAACACTAATGCACTGTTGTCTTGGTTTTAGATTACTGCTAACCAGAACTCCTAAATCCTTTTCGCAATCAGTAGTATTAAGATCTACATTATTTAGTTTATATGTGGCATGGTTATTTACCTGTCCAACATTTAGAACTTTGCATTTGTCAATATTAAACTGCATCTGCCACTTCTCCGACCACTGCATCAGTCTATTCAAATCATCCTGGAGTGCTCTAGCAACACTTCCACACATTTTGGCGTCCCTCCATCAGTACCACTCAGTCATATCTTTATTATTTTATGCTGTAAGATGTACATGACGAGACTGAAGATAACCTGCAGTGACTACAAACCTAGAGCCTTGGCCCTTGTAGACTTGAAAATCCGATCACCACCAGTACCATGGCGTCTGTTGTCTGATCTGGTTGGCGTGTGGTGTGGCGCGTCTGAACAAACGTTAGGACTTTTAACTTCGACTTCGGACCACAAAATTAAATAAAACTATTCTATCGTGTATAACTCTATGTTAATTTTATTCTTTGTTAAGCATTTGTGTTACTTAAGTGTTCGGGACTGAGATTTTGTCATATAGAATTTGGTTGTGATGCCACTCTGCCGCCCCCTTACTACCCCCATTCTCCTAAATGCCCTTCTGGATCTTTCCACTGCCCACTTTGGGAATCACTGGACTAGACTATACAAAACAGAAAACTGCAGTAGTGGATGTTAATACGGATTTATCTTCACCTCTCATCTCCCTTTCAAAAACATTCATCAAAATAATCTTAATGAAAACTGATAAGGTTCAGTTCCTACAAGGTTGATGATGATATCAGTTTGTAAGAAAAATTGACACCTGTGCCAGCTCTTTTTTTTATTTTCGCTAGTGACAACACATCGACTCTATAGTAGAGGCAATAAAAAAATACTTCATGTCCTGAAACAACTAAAACGTTATGTGAAACAGCATCTGTTTTCAATAATTCACAAAACTCAGCAGAAAACATGGCCAAGGCTAACAAAGCCTTCATACTTCTTGCTTATGGAATTCGCACATGTAATTCCATGGACAAATTTGGTATTATGCGTTCAAAAGAGCTGTGGTTAAGATGCCTTTAAAATCAGTGATCGACCTAAGGGTATGTAGGGAGTCATTGACATGACTGCCACCAGTGTACTGGGTTTATTCTCGCAGTTCTTTCCTCAGTGTTTATTATGTGGTTAGTCTGGCATGGAGTTTATTGCACTGTATGGAAAGTATTAATTATATTGTGATGGGCAATATTTTAACTGTAATCCCCATATACCTATTACTCCTAAACTTTAATTATGTCTTTATTTTCACTGTCGACGATCTGATCTTTGATTTATACAATATTAGTCTTTAACTTCAAATGGTATTTTATACCATTTGGATTTTCAAAATATGAATTGATTCTTAAATTAAAACTGAAGTCTACTAAGAATTATTTATGACTGAGAACGTTTCTCAGTTGAACATAGAGCTGTGTACAATAATACTGAGACATATATTTTCTTCATCTTATTACGGTAGATAAGACAGATTCTTATCAGACTTCTTTAATGGTTAGAAGTGTTGCGTAACACTCCTGCCTCCTCACAGGAAGTGTTGCGTAACACTCCTGCCTCCTCACAGGAAGTGTTGCGTAACACTCCTGCCTCCTCACAGGAAGTGTTGCGTAACACTCCTGCCTCCTCACAGGAAGTGTTGCGTAACACTCCTGCCTCCTCACAGGAAGTCTTGCGTAACACTCCTGCCTCCTCACAGGAAGTCTTGTGTAACACTCCTGCTTCCTCACAGGAAGTCTTGCGTAACACTCCTGCTTCCTCACAGGAAGTGTTGCGTAACACTCCTGCCTCCTCACAGGAAGTGTTGCGTAACACTCCTGCTTCATCACAGGAAGTGTTGCGTAACACTCCTGCCTCCTCACAGGAAGTGTTGCGTAACACTCCTGCTTCATCACAGGAAGTGTTGCGTAACACTCCTGCTTCATCACAGGAAGTGTTGCGTAACACTCCTGCTTCCTCACAGGAAGTGTTGCGTAACACTCCTGCTTCATCACAGGAAGTCTTGCGTAACACTCCTGCTTCCTCACAGGAAGTCTTGCGTAGCACTCCTGCCTCCTCACAGGAAGTCTTGCGCAACACCTCCTCACAGGAAGTCTTGCGTAACACTCCTGCCTCCTCACAGGAAGTCTTGCGTAGCACTCCTGCCTCCTCACAGGAAGTCTTGCGCAACACTCCTGCCTCCTCACAGGAAGTCTTGCGCAACACTCCTGTCTCCTCACAGGAAGTCTTGCGTAACACCTCCTCACAGGAAGTGTTGCGTAACACTCCTGCCTCCTCACAGGAAGTGTTGCGTAACACTCCTGCCTCCTCACAGGAAGTCTTGCGTAACACTCCTGCCTCCTCACAGGAAGTCTTGCGTAACACTCCTGCCTCCTCACAGGAAGTCTTGTGTAACACTCCTGCCTCCTCACAGGAAGTCTTGCGTAACACTCCTGCCTCCTCACAGGAAGTCTTGTGTAACACTCCTGTCTCCTCACAGGAAGTCTTGCGTAACACCTCCTCACAGGAAGTGTTGCGTAACACTCCTGCCTCCTCACAGGAAGTGTTGCGTAACACTCCTGCCTCCTCACAGGAAGTGTTGCGTAACACTCCTGCCTCCTCACAGGAAGTCTCGCGTAACACTCCTGCCTCCTCACAGGAAGTCTTGCGTAACACTCCTGCCTCCTCACAGGAAGTCTTGCGTAACACTCCTGCCTCCTCACAGGAAGTCTTGCGTAACACTACTGCCTCCTCACAGGAAGTCTTGCGTAACACTCTCACAGGAAGTCTTGCGTAACACTACTGCCTCCTCACAGGAAGTCTTGCGTAACACTACTGCCTCCTCACAGGAAGTCTTGCGTAACACTCCTGCCTCCTCACAGGAAGTCTTGCGTAACACTCCTGCCTCCTCACAGGAAGTCTTGCGTAACACTCCTGCCGCCTCACAGCCTACTTTACTAATACCGTTTTACAAATCCACAAGCCATAAGTCGTCAGTGAACTCTCACTGCTGACGTCAAAGCGTGACTTCATCGTTCACTTACCTGTGCAACTTTTACTGACTTCATTGAAGTGATGTCTGTCTTACAATGTTAGAGAATTCAGGGAACAATCTGGGAGAGTTCCAGGTGCTGATTTCCCAATTTTCTCCTATACGAATTTGTCTCCAAGAAACTAATCTCCACCATATTACTGATTTTCCTATTTCTGGCTACATTCTTTTACGGTCATTACTCCGATGCCTCCTACAATGAAATTACAATCTAGTGTGAACTCCATTTTCCGTATCAATGAATAAGAAAAATAATTGCATACAATTACGCCATTATGAAAGCCATCAAAATAATGATGTTCACCTTGAGCTTATTAATGTAAAGTTATATAGCAAGCACATAATACATTCATTATAATCTCGTATAAAAGGCCCAGAATAACTGCAAGATTATAGTAATGTAATTATTATTTTATTTTGGTTGGAAGCAACAGCTTTGATGATAATATCAACATTTAGACTCTTAGTTTGTTTTGAAATTTAAAGATATAACTGCAATAACAGTTGTTCTTCTGCCACTAGTTGCTCCTCTAGTATGTTTCTGTTAGTCGCAGTCAAGAAAAACTACGTTCACAAGGTACAAAATTACCTAACATAGCCTCGCTAACACACACTTTATATAAATCTATCACAGCATCGCAGCATGACAGCAAATACATGTGGAGAAGTGACAATTATTTTTTTTTTCCTCAAGACAAAGTTCCTCTTGATGAAGCTCCGCACACAATTTTTCCTACTTGATGCCGTAGTTAAATACCATCATCAGAATATAAGATTTCTCAAGAAATGAAATATCTTGAGGGATCATTGTTGATGAGCACTTTATTATGATGCTGCATGAGTTGTTTGAAAATTGTCTTCTTAATACTTTGACTATCCTATATAAGAAAGTAATCATGTGTGCAGAATTCATGAGAAGTGGTCATTTTTTAAAGATATCCAAATTGATAATCAAAAAATTACTGTTGTAAATGGCGTGGCTGAGAGCGTCGTTACACATTTTCTTGTTGCACATCAGTGCCTGCTGCTTGACACACATGAACTGCATCTTACCAGGTAACCTGCCACGAATTTCCTGAAGGTCTGATAAGATTTACTTGACAAGATCCACAACAGAAGGCAGCTGGAGGTGAGAGGCTGAAGATGGTCAGATACTTAATGATTAGCAGTAAAATCTTGATCGTTTTAGAAGTGATTACGGATGACATATCCATGAGACCGTATAGAGTCCTTCCTTCTGTTGCCCAGAGTGCATTTAAGCTTTTAATGATGTCCAGCAGGGCTGCAGAAATTGCTGGTAAAGTTAACTGGATAGAAGAACAAGCAGTGTTCTGGCAGGAACATCTTGTATCTGATATCCTCATTAATTTTGTTGTTAGTTTTGAAAAGTCAAGCTCATTCGATTTTTTTACAAATATGTTATGCGCAACTGATACAAGGAAAGAAAAGTTGTACAACTTCCGGATTGTGGTAAAGAACTCTGCCACTATCTGACTGCTGTGAACACCGGTGTCAAGTTTAATCTGTGAGCGAAACAGTGAACTTACACTGCTTGTAGAAGTTCTTTTTTGAACTTCTCTTGAACACCGTTACTACAGCCTAACATTACTGGAGCTCCATCGTAGCACTCTCCAGTACACATGTTTCTCTGTTAGTTTGATAGTCTTCTTGATTTTCTCTAGTAAAGAATCTGTGTTCAGACTATCTGCTGTTGTTAAACTGAGAAATGATACTGCACAAAAATTGGTATCTGCTACTTATTTTCTATCTTTTGTTTCATACACAAAATATTGTGCTACTTTGACTTCACTGATTTGCATTTTCGCGACGATCTCAGTTCTTCAGACCAAAGTGGCGACAGGCAAAGCAATACACAAAATCCTGTGCAACCAAATATTCCAGCCAAGAACTCAGATCAGACAAATTGTTGTTAAATAATTTTGTGTACCTTACACGAGTGACGGACACTTATATAACTGGTGGACGTTTTCCGTTATCAGGGAACTGGTTTATATCTGAAGGTTCAGGAAAACTTGACCAAACAATAGAGTTGATGGTTCCACTGCAACCTTCACCACTGTACGTGTTACTGGATGACGGAGCATCTGTATTTTCCTTGTATGCTTTCTTCCTCAGAATTAAAAAAATATAATTTTCATCAGTGGTCTGGCCGGGTACCTCTTAAACATCTTAAGCTCCACTTTGAACTACTATTATATTGGCAAACAGCTCCTCTTCACTACAACTGCTACTGCTACTACTACTACTGTTGCTGCTGCTACTACCACTGTTATTACAACTACTACTATTACAACTCCTACTACTATTAATATTACTACTACTAGTCCACGCCGGGTAATTACGTCAGCAAGTGCATTCCAACCTCTTGAGGAGGGCCTGACCTTTCTACTTCTTGCCATCGCTGTTATTACTTGCTCCAAGGTACAACCCAAACACGTCAGGACAAAAACTCCTCTAGCATAAGACCCACAACGACATATCACAACTGGACAAGACGCCTCTTATCATTTGAAGTAAAGTTTGATTATGTTTGGTTAGATTAAGTTACGTCAGAATAAATCAAGTTAGGTTCAATTAGGTTGGGTTAAATAAACCTTTATAAGTGTTTTCCTAGACAGCTTTGTCCTGATGATGAGCAGGTAAACATTGTAACAAATGCCTACCCTGGTGGTCACCAGATTGTGCAAGGGGCCACCCGGCTCAAATGTGCCGTGTGGGGCCGGTGTCTTTATAACAGCATTACTGACCGCTATTTAGATTTCAAATATGCGAGAGCACATGACCAAAATGTCATACGAGAAGCCAAGTATGCATGTTGACACGCTTTATATTTCCATTTTAAATGCCAACACTCCTGTGAGTGCAGTACAAAACTATACTGAAGCAGCCCCAGTGTTGGGAGGGTTCGTGGAGATGTGATGGTTGGAGTTAAACACACTTGGATGGTAACACTTATATTAGCAGAGTGTGAAAGGGGAGCCCAGCCTGGCCTGTCCTGTTGCCTGGTAGACCTAAGCGAGGAGTGAGAACGATCACGGGAACGCAGCGCTCACAACGGCATCACGTGACGTCACACAAGGTAGTCACTGAGCCTAGCAAGGGGTCATGTATGTAAAACATATGGATGGTACGAACTATGATACTCAGATAAGCTATACAACACATGTAGGGGATCAGCAAAAATGCTGACACCAGTCCTTGCCATTGCTGGTAGAGAATTAACGTTTTCGGTTGAGTTGCAAACGCAATATGATGTCACCCAGGTTTCCAATGGGCCATGTTTATCTCCTAACTTTCTCAGTCTCTTCTGGAATTAATGGTTTTAGACTTCACCACTTACAGAGATGAACCACATGATGTTGCATTTTCATTCTTGAACTTGCATCAGCATTATCAAATTGTCAACCTACGACACCTGGCCCCAATACTGTAAATGTTCGTATGATTCACCATTTACTCTCTAAAGCATTAGACCTATTATAATCTTTCTTTGCTCGTATTTGACCTTTGCGAGAGGCACTCATACTATAGAAGTCTGCTATAATACTCCTCTTTACGACAACCAGGTACGTCTGGTCTTGATCCCTCCCATTAAAGCCCATACACAGATCTTACTAGTTCCATTTGTAAATTAATGGAACATGGTAAACAGAAGTCTAGTGTAGTACTTGGAGACTCACAGCTGAACATTTCATCACTATGGACTCAGAATGGGCCGTTCTGCTCGGGCTCCATGCATTCATTCACAAATGCCTTTGCTGAATGTTGATTTGTGGTGCGAGCCTTTCTTGATATGGCAGTGCCACATCTTATCTCAGGACAATTCTTGTGGCTTACGAGACCATCTCTCATTTTTTTTAAAGGCCAACATGACAAATCGACGCTGATTTAGTGTTCAGGTCAATAACAGGAGAATGGAATTTATGAAGATATCTGCATAACTGAACGAGACTACATCGTATATAAAATTAGATAAAATAAAATGACTAGGGATGAAGAGATAAGGGGAGGACGGATAGTTAAGTGGCAAAAACTAACAGAAAAATGACCGGAATTTAGTTAGATTGAACTGAAAATGTATACTCAGAGCTCAGTACACACACCCCTGAACACCCACAATTCATTACACCCCTTCCCCGTACACTTACAGCTCATCACTGTACACTCCGTACACATCCCTGTACACTAAGAGCTTTCACACCTTCGTGCACTCACAGCTCGGTATACACACCTCCACCTTTCTTACACTGTGGGTTTTTTTTCTCACCGATTTTCTTCTTGTGGGCAGATACGTTGCTTGGCTGTTTTTCCCAAGCTCCGTCTGTTGCTTAATTAAGAAACAGATTGCTGGAATACCGAAACACTTTTTTAAAACCTAGAGGTCAATGCTCTCCTGTTTTAACATTTATATAGCCAGGGTCTTGGTACCCTGCGTTTACATTCGTATATGGCCAGGTCTTGCTACTGTCTTCTGTGTCTACATTCATATATGGCCAGGGTTTTGGTACTGTTTCTTGTGCTTACATTCATATATGGCCAGGGTTTTTTGTACTGTTTCCTGTGTTTACATTCGCATGTGACAAGGTACTCAAGTAATGTCTCCTGAGTTTACGTCCACATATCACAAGCAAAGCACTATCATTAACTCAAGGGGGACACGTTCACCTTTTCCTCCTAGTGGCAAAGTTCAGCGTCTTTCGACAATGACCGGAAACGGAGAACATCCCCACATGCGTGTCCTCTGTATGTCCTGACCACCAGAGCGGCTCTTGTCTTCTCGTCTGCCACCTCCCTTCATTTACCCCTCCCCTGCCCCCATCCCCCCCTCACCGCATGTCTGCTACACCAGCTGTGTGTTCAAACACCGTGTCCCTCATGCGTGTCCCCAAGCTACGGGTGACAGTCTGGCGTTTATATTCCATGTCCTCTCCATGTTTACCAGACCAGTTACATGTTTTCATTATATCCTATGCTTGTTTTCCGTATTCATATTTTATGTCATTTGCACGGTCCTCTCCACCTCCTCCTTATCCTCTTTTCTGAAATAAGCATTCGAGTATTTTATAATCTCATTAGTGTGAGCCCACCCATGTATGTTTTTGTGACCACTACAATAACTGCCTTAGCTAAGTAACCATTCCTGCCTTGTGGATAAAGACACAATTCACGACATTAATCAAAGGAAACGTTTCGCCACTAGTGGCTTTTTAAGTCATTCACTAAATGTCCTAAACTGTACACAGCAGTATTGATCTATAGTTTCTCGGTATCATCATATCTGCAACAGTCTCCACCTTCCCGTGTTTATTACCCGACTTGCTTGTGTTCCATGGTCATACCTTTACCTATGATGAGTTCCGAGAGTTTTTCTACTCATAGAGTCCGGCCTTGAGCCAGGCTTGTCTGGTCTACTAGGCTGTTGCTTATAGTGACCCACTAACCCACATACCCATCACAATCTGTTTGATCTGGCACCTGATGAAGATACTTGTCCAGTTTCCTCTTGGAGAGTTCTACACTTGTTCCTGCAGTGTTTCTGAATTCAGAGATGCGAAAATTTATTTCCTAATAGTACCAAACTTTTCATGAAAAGGGACCAAATATATATATATATATATATATATATATATATATATATATATATATATATATATATATATATATATATATATATATACATATATATATATATATATATATATATATATATATATATATATATATATATATATATATATATATATATATATATATATATATACATACATACATACAAAATTTTAAACATCAATATATAAACCCTATTAAACGTCTTAAAAAAGCGAAAAAAAATACATTTAACTTGCATTACATCTTACTAAAACGTTGAAATAGAAGAAATATATTCAACTTATCTTGCAGTTTGTTAAGAGAACTTTTTCCTCAATTTCTTCATCACTGCCATTTTTTATACATTCTATCACAAAACTGTTGTGGTGGGTCTAACGCCTCAAGCAACTCCAACTTTACAAGTGATTCACAAGATAAAATGCGCTGAAATATCTACTTTGTAAGGCAAACATAATTTTTTTTTTAATTTTTACTCTAAATTCCTGCAGTTTTTTCCTGGGAAAGTTTTCTACAGTGACAGCACAATGTCATCTATCTTCATGTATGATAATTTTGCTTACATCATTAGGTTTCAAAATGTCTCGTTGGATGAAATTACTGAGAATTTCTTTAACACTAGCATTAATAGAATTCCATAACTTATGAATTCTTGTTTCTGATTGATACTCCAAATTAAGGTTAATGATAGGCAAAATGTAAGCTAAGAAAACATATTACAGTTTTGTAATGGTATTTTGTGATTCCTCTATAATTCTTGAAGCCATTGGAATGTCAGCTTCTAAGGCAGCAGATGCATAGAACAATAAAAGCGAAAGCCATTGTTTTAAAATTCTTTTCTACACTTGCTCAAGGAAATTTTTGAGGATTGGTATTTATAAATGACTGAAATTATTTATATTAATTTAGATGCTTAGGACTATTGCTGAAATTTGAAAAAAATATTTCTGGCCAACTCTTCCAAATAATGTAGCAGTTGAGTTGAGGCTTCAGTAGCACACAAGTGCAATGACTGGCAAACACAACGTTGTTTGAAGGTATGAGGATTTTTCTGTTTTAAGAGATACTAGTATTATCGCTGGCAAATCTTATTAGGTTTCTCAAAAGGGATTTCATTACTGTTAATACAAGCCACTGTACAAATAAAAATTCCAAAAGCACTTGCGTCTTTTATTTCTATAAGTGTTAGAACTTTATCCAGTGTTTTTTAAACTTTTGTATCAAAATTTCTAGCTACCAGAACACGTTGTTTGATAGTAGAAATGTATGTTGTCTCATCAGTTTTTTTTTTTTTTTTTTTTTTTTATTCGCCGGCATTCTCCCGGCCCGGGTCTTTTCCAAGTAGTGGTGACCCGGCCTTGGCTCCCTATCTGGGGAGTGTCTCGAGACTTAAGTCTCCCATGGGAGGAGGTACAAGTACCTCCTCATCTTTGGGACCAAGTGTCCCCAGGCCTAGCCACATTCCCCGCCCTCACCGGGCTCGTAGGGAGAAGCTAGGCCTCTGGTCTGCCATCTGCCCCGCCCCAAAGGGGCTCGTGGGGATGGCAGTCTTGTGAGCTGCAGGTGGTAGCAAGCTCAGGCCTTGCATCTAGTTGATATTAAGTTACAGAAGTAACCTAGTATCTAGTTGATATTAAGTTACAGAAGTAACCTAGTATCTAGTTGATACTAAGTTACAGAAGTAACCTAGTATCTAGTTGATACTAAGTTACAGAAGTAACCTAGTATCTAGTTGGTACTAGGTTACAGAAGTAACCTAGTATCTAGTTGATACTAAGTTGCAGAAGTAACCTAGTATCTAGTTGATACTAAGTTGCAGAAGTAACCTAGTATCTAGTTGATATTAAGTTACAGATGTAACCTATTATCTACTTGATACTAAGTTACAGAAGTAACCTTAGTATCTAGTTGATACTAGGTTGCATAAGTAACCTAGAATCATATTAATGAACACGTATCAGAAATATGAAATGCTAACGTTTTAATTAGAAATGAGCATTGATCATTAAATTATTGCTCAGAGGTTTCTGACCAAAACTTTAAAATATCAAGAGAAAATTTCTAAGACGTACCAAAAATATTGGGCGTCGTACCAAATGTACAGCAGGTGTTAAATAGTACCAATTTCGTACGATCATACCAACTTTGGCAGCACTGTTTCTGATATCTTCTGGTAAGATGTTAATTAATCTGGGGCCACGGATATTGGTACATTGTTTCCTTATTGTGCCCACTGCACCCTTGCTTTTCACTGGATTTATTTTGCACTTGCATATCTCTTCCTCTAATATGTTGTTACGACAGTGTGCGTATTTGGAATAAAGCACGTAAGTACTTTCCAGGAATATATTATCCTCCACTCAGATAAGTACATATTGAAGACTTTAAGGCGTTCCAAGTAATTTAAATGCTTTCCGGGCTCTATGCGGCCTGTAAACGATCTCTCTATCTGTTCTAGCTCTGATATTTATCCAGCCCTTAACTGAACAATATTATTCTAAATAAGAAAGCAAAAGTGATTTGAAAAGTGTCACAATGGCATGATATCCCTTGTTTTCATAGTTCTCATTATCCACCTCGTCACCCTCCTAGTTGTCTGATCTTCGTGTGTTCTTTGAAAGAATGGTAAGCTGACATAATTATTCCCAAGTCAGGGGTCTAGCACACCAGGTTTAACCATGTTCCTAGTGTGTCCACCTCTCTTAGGAAAGACGGTCGTTGTCACCTGAGTCTCCATAGACGAGAGGCGTCAAAAGATTCTGGTGTGGACACGGTAGCGGAAGATTCAGCCAGATTGCCACTTAGTAGATCAGTCAGTCAAATCAAGGAAAGGGTGGGGATTGAACTCATGGCAAGTGAGTCCTAAATCACAGACCATGGGTTCAACCCTCTATCCGTCCCGTGATTTGTTTGCAGTCGTGTTATTACGATTTTGTCTGTCGGTTAGTTTTTGAGACAAACTGTCTCAGCTGATCGGTTGCTGGGTAGTTCAGTCATGGGGCCTACTTTTGGGCAAAACTTAAACCATCATCGAAGGACTTAGCCATCGAAAAAAGGTTCTAACTCTAGTCTTGGCACTGGAACACTTTGCGTCATTCTCTCTCTAATTGGTTCAGGTGTTCAGTGACCAATCAGTCCGGCCGTGAGTTAGCCGACCAGTGAATTATGCTAAGAGCTAGACTGTCACACAATGTTAAATTTAAGATTGAATCATTGTAACGCCAATTACACTGGCCACAATGTAGTCGATTGTAACGACAATAGCACTAATCACAATATAGTTGATTGTAGAACCAATTATACCAGTACAATCCGATTGTAAGTGGTATAATTGGTTTTACAATAAATCAGATTGTATCAGGTATAGTGTTAGAATCAACCAGATTGTAACCGGTTTAATTGGTGTTACAATCTGGTTGATTGTAATACCAATTACAGTGGTGACGCCGTTGATGCCCTTGGCACCAATGCTGTACAATTGTTATCACGCAGTCCCTCTTGGAAGCCCCATTGTTGACGATATGGGACTTTTTTCCGCACGGTCACTGTTGTTATACGGTGACACCTATGATCACGACACTCCCGACATCTGCATTACTCCTGCTCCCAAACCTTCGTGGCCTCTAATAGCAACTTCATAACGTCTCTACCTGACTCTTACAACCTTTCCGACGCCTTCCTGATATTTCTAACACCTTCCTGTTTCCCCAAACACTCCTGATACATTCCTGACGCTTGCTTGTCACTTCTGACACTTTTTTCACTTGTCTGGCAAATTTTGACGCCTGGTGAAATTATATATATATATATATATATATATATATATATATATATATATATATATATATATATATATATATATATATATATATATATATATATATATATATGTATATATATATATTTATATATATATATATATATATATATATATATATATATATATATATATATATATATATATACATATATATATATATATATATATATATATATATATATATATATATATATATATATATATATATATATATATATATATATAAATATATAGGGAAGTACCACCTCTATAGCTGGAATGGGGACCCTCATCCTCAGAGAAGACAATAAACGTACCTCAGAGAAAACTCAAGGTTCTCCCCGGAGCTGTTTGAATATTTTCTTCTCCTACCACCCCCTATATATGTTTTATTCTATGTGAACATTTATTAGTAAACAAAATACATTTACAGAAAAAAACATAAACATGAATACAATGGCACAATGTATCAAAGATGATGAATTTCCTCCAGCTCCTCCGAGGCTGGACGTGAGCCAAGTATGCAGCAAGCATTTCCCCTCTGGATGGCGACGCTGAGGCGCTGGAACATGAAAGTCGCTGCCCTTGGGTCCCTGGTGGTGTCGATGAGTCTGGAACCCAATTCTTTAAGGAAACGTGTGGCATTTTTTCCCCATGATCCCAAGGTCTCTGATCCCACTGGGACAAATTGATACTGTTGGCTAATGTCCCTGTACTTGCTGATCTTGTACTCCTCCCTGTGGTCAGCAGCTCCTCCCTGTCGCCCCACACTGTGATGGATATAGGTGTCAGCCAGTGTGGACACACAGGTATAGTCCCATGCTAAGAGCTTGCCATTCTTCCAAGGATAGATGGTGATCCCATCGGGGCGGTTTGCTGGGTTGTGGGTATTGTTTGCTGCAAGTGATCGTGGCTTCCTCTTGGCAGGGCATCCAGCTGTAGCAAGGGTTCTCTTAATGATGTCGTTGACCTCATTGTGTCTTGCATGCCAGCCCTTGGTTTTGGAACAGTTAAGACCATGTAGACCGTATTGGTCTGCTTGCACTTCGCCGCAAATACACATATATTCTGTGTGAATTGGGGCAGCAAGGCGCAGAGCCACTGCAATACGGAGGGTCTTAGGGTCGAGTCGCGTTCCCATTGCCGATATGGGAACTGTTTGGAGGAAGTCCCCGGAGTGAGGTGCACTCACAGCCTGGAGACGGGCAATCTCCCTATCTGATGTTGCAGCCCTGAGCATGTTGGCAAGCACCTTTTCAGCAATTGGGCTATCCCAGCTTGACTGTTTGTGAGTCAGTGCTGCACTAGGGTTTGGTGCTGGAGCAGCAAGAGTCTCCCATTCGGTGATGGCACTGACATAGCTAGGGTCTTCTATTCCTGCTGAGTCACTGAGGGTGTCAGGAAGAATTTGTCTTATCAACTCGTTTGATGCAATGGAAGAGGATAGGAAAGCTGGTAGAGCAATCTGGGAGGATCTGCGTACTCCTAGCCCTCCAAGCCTGACCGGAAGTGAGGCTTGCAACCACTGTCCATCGTCAAGGGAAAGATTCAATACACTCTCTAGCATGGCCTTCAGGAGAGAGTCATATTCCTTGAGTTTTGGACTGCTGAAGGCTGGGGAGCATCTCAGAAAATAGGTAAGTTTTGGGGTTGACAGGCACCTGGTGAGTAGGTAGAAGGCATCGTGTGTGTCAATGTCTTTCATCCTGCTTTCCATCGTCCGGAGGTCTGAGACTTTCTTTCCTAGGACACCAATAATGTACCATCACACCACCACTGGTGACAACACTACCAATAATGTACCATCACACCACCACTGGTGACAACACTACCAATAATGTACCACTGGTGACAACACTACAATAATGTACCATCATATGACCACTGGTGACAACACTACCAATAATGTACCATCACACCACCACTGGTGACAACACTACCAATAATGTACCATCACACCACCACTGGTGACAACACTACCAATAATGTACCATCACACCACCACTGGTGACAACACTACCAATAATGTACCATCACACCACCACTGGTGACAACACTACCAATAATGTACCATCACACCACCACTGGTGACAACACTACCAATAATGTACCATCACACCACCACTGGTGACAACACTACCAATAATGTACCATCACACCACCACTGGTGACAACACTACCAATAATGTACCATCACACCACCACTGGTGACAACACTACCAATAATGTACCATCACACCACCACTGGTGACAACACTACCAATAATGTACCATCACACCACCACTGGTGACAACACTACCAATAATGTACCATCACACCACCACTGGTGACAACACTACCAATAATGTACCATCACACCACCACTGGTGACAACACTACCAATAATGTACCATCACACCACCACTGGTGACAACACTACCAATAATGTACCATCACACCACCACTGGTGACAACACTACCAATAATGTACCATCACACCACCACTGGTGACAACACTACCAATAATGTACCATCACACCACCACTGGTGACAACACTACCAATAATGTACCATCACACCACCACACCACCACTGGTGACAACACTACCAATAATGTACCATCACACCACCACTGGTGACAACACTACCAATAATGTACCATCACACCACCACTGGTGACAACACTACCAATAATGTACCATCACACCACCACTGGTGACAACACTACCAATAATGTACCATCACACCACCACTGGTGACAACACTACCAATAATGTACCATCACACCACCACTGGTGACAACACTACCAATAATGTACCATCACACCACCACTGGTGACAACACTACCAATAATGTACCATCACACCACCACTGGTGACAACACTACCAATAATGTACCATCACACCACCACTGGTGACAACACTACCAATAATGTATCATCACACTACCACTGGTGACAACACTACCAATAATGTACCATCACACCACCACTGGTGACAACACTACCAATAATGTACCATCACACCACCACTGGTGACAACACTACCAATAATGTACCATCACACTACCACTGGTGACAACACTACCAATAATGTACCATCATATGACCACTGGTGACAACACTACCAATAATGTACCATCACACCACCACTGGTGACAACACTACCAATAATGTACCATCACACCACCACTGGTGACAACACTACCAATAATGTACCATCACACCACCACTGGTGACAACACTACCAATAATGTACCATCACACCACCACTGGTGACAACACTACCAATAATGTACCATCACACCACCACTGGTGACAACACTACCAATAATGTACCATCACACCACCACTGGTGACAACACTACCAATAATGTACCATCACACCACCACTGGTGACAACACTACCAATAATGTACCATCACACCACCACTGGTGACAACACTACCAATAATGTACCATCACACCACCACTGGTAACAATAATGTACCATCACACCACCACTGGTGACAACACTACCAATAATGTACCATCACACCACCACTGGTGACAACACTACCAATAATGTACCATCACACCACCACTGGTGACAACACTACCAATAATGTACCATCACACCACCACTGGTGACAACACTACCAATAATGTACCATCACACCACCACTGGTGACAACACTACCAATAATGTACCATCACACCACCACTGGTGACAACACTACCAATAATGTACCATCACACCACCACTGGTGACAACACTACCAATAATGTACCATCATATGACCACTGGTGACAACACTACCAATAATGTACCATCACACCACCACTGGTGACACAACCAATAATGTACCATCACACCACCACTGGTGACAACACTACCAATAATGTACCATCACACCACCACTGGTGACAACACTACCAATAATGTACCATCACACCACCACTGGTGACAACACTACCAATAATGTACCATCACACCACCACTGGTGACAACACTACCAATAATGTACCATCACACCACCACTGGTGACAACACTACCAATAATGTACCATCACACCACCACTGGTGACAACACTACCAATAATGTACCATCACACCACCACTGGTGACAACACTACCAATAATGTACCATAGCACTACCACTGGTGACAACACTACCAATAATGTACCATCACACCACCACTGGTGACAACACTACCAATAATGTACCATCACACCACCACTGGTGACAACACTACCAATAATGTACCATCACACCACCACTGGTGACAACACTACCAATAATGTACCATCACACCACCACTGGTGACACCAGTACCAATAATGTACCATCACACCACCACTGGTGACACCACTACCAATAATGCACCATCACACCATCACTGGTGACAACAGTACCAATAATGTACCATCACACCACCACTGGTGACAACACTACCATTAATGTACCATCACACCACCACTGGTGACAACACTACCAATAATGTACCATCACACCACCACTGGTGACAACACTACCATTAATGTACCATCACACCACTACCAATAATGTACCACCACATCACACCACCACTGGTGACAACACTACCAATAATGTACCATCACACCACCACTGGTGACAACACTACCAATAATGTACCATCACACCACCACTGGTGACAACACTACCAATAATGTACCATCACACCACCACTGGTGACAACACTACCAATAATGTACCATCACAACCACTGGTACCAATAATGTACCATCACACCACCACTGGTGACAACACTACCAATAATGTACCATCACACCACCACTGGTGACAACACTACCAATAATGTACCATCACACCACCACTGGTGACAACACTACCAATAATGTACCATCACACCACCACTGGTGACAACACTACCAATAATGTACCATCACACCACCACTGGTGACAACACTACCAATAATGTACCATCACACCACCACTGTACCATACCAATAATGTACCATCACACCACCACTGGTGACAACACTACCAATAATGTACCATCACACCACCACTGGTGACAACACTACCAATAATGTACCATCACACCACCACTGGTGACAACACTACCAATAATGTACCATCACACCACCACTGGTGACAACACTACCAATAATGTAATACCACTGCCAATAATGTACCATCACCACCACTGGTGACAACACTACCAATAATGTACCATCACACCACCACTGGTGACAACACTACCAATAATGTACCATCACACCACCACTGGTGACAACACTACCAATAATGTACCATCACACCACCACTGGTGACAACACTACCAATAATGTACCATCACACCACCACTGGTGACAACACTACCAATAATGTACCATCACACCACCACTGGTGACAACACTACCAATAATGTACCATCACACCACCACTGGTGACAACACTACCAATAATGTACCATCACACCACCACTGGTGACAACACTACCAATAATGTACCATCACACCACCACTGGTGACAACACTACCAATAATGTACCATCACACCACCACTGGTGACAACACTACCAATAATGTACCATCACACCACCACTGGTGACAACACTACCAATAATGTACCATCACACCACCACTGGTGACAACACTACCAATAATGTACCATCACACCACCACTGGTGACAACACTACCAATAATGTACCATCACACCACCACTGGTGACACAACCAATAATGTACCATCACACCACCACTGGTGACACAACCAATAATGTACCATCACACCACCACTGGTGACAACACTACCAATAATGTACCATCACACCACCACTGGTGACAACACTACCAATAATGTACCATCACACCACCACTGGTGACAACACTACCAATAATGTACCATCACACCACCACTGGTGACAACACTACCAATAATGTACCATCACACCACCACTGGTGACAACACTACCAATAATGTACCATCACACCACCACTGGTGACAACACTACCAATAATGTACCATCACACCACCACTGGTGACAACACTACCAATAATGTACCATCACACCACCACTGGTGACAACACTACCAATAATGTACCATCACACCACCACTGGTGACAACACTACCAATAATGTACCATCACACCACCACTGGTGACAACACTACCAATAATGTACCATCACACCAACTGGTAATGTACCATCACACCACCACTGGTGACAACACTACCAATAATGTACCATCACACCACCACTGGTGACAACACTACCAATAATGTACCATCACACCACCACTGGTGACAACACTACCAATAATGTACCATCACACCACCACTGGTGACAACACTACCAATAATGTACCATCACACCACCACTGGTGACAACACTACCAATAATGTACCATCACACCACCACTGGTACCAATAATGTACCATCACACCACCACTGGTGACAACACTACCAATAATGTACCATCACACCACCACTGGTGACAACACTACCAATAATGTACCATCACACCACCACTGGTGACAACACTACCAATAATGTACCATCACACCACCACTGGTGACAACACTACCAATAATGTACCATCACACCACCACTGGTGACAACACTACCAATAATGTACCATCACACCACCACTGGTGACAACACTACCAATAATGTACCATCACACCACCACTGGTACCAATAATGTACCATCACACCACCACTGGTGACAACACTACCAATAATGTACCATCACACCACCACTGGTGACAACACTACCAATAATGTACCATCACACCACCACTGGTGACAACACTACCAATAATGTACCATCACACCACCACTGGTGACAACACTACCAATAATGTACCATCACACCACCACTGGTGACAACACTACCAATAATGTACCATCACACCACCACTGGTGACAACACTACCAATAATGTACCATCACACCACCACTGGTGACAACACTACCAATAATGTACCATCACACCACCACTGGTGACAACACTACCAATAATGTACCATCACACCACCACTGGTGACAACACTACCAATAATGTACCATCACACCACCACTGGTGACACCAATAATGTACACTGGTACCACCATACCACTGGTGACAACACTACCAATAATGTACCATCACACCACCACACCACCACTGGTGACAACACTACCAATAATGTACCATCACACCACCACTGGTGACAACACTACCAATAATGTACCATCACACCACCACTGGTGACACAACCAATAATGTACCATCACACCACCACTGGTGACAACACTACCAATAATGTACCATCACACCACCACTGGTGACACCAGTACCAATAATGTACCATCACACCACCACTGGTGACAACACTACCAATAATGTACCATCACACCACCACTGGTGACAACACTACCAATAATGTACCATCACACCACCACTGGTGACAACACTACCAATAATGTACCATCACACCACCACTGGTGACAACACTACCAATAATGTACCATCACACCACCACTGGTGACAACACTACCAATAATGTACCATCACACCACCACTGGTGACAACACTACCAATAATGTACCATCACACCACCACTGGTGACAACACTACCAATAATGTACCATCACACCACCACTGGTGACAACACTACCAATAATGTACCATCACACCACCACTGGTGACACAACCAATAATGTACCATCACACCACCACTGGTGACAACACTACCAATAATGTACCATCACACCACCACTGGTGACAACACTACCAATAATGTACCATCACACCACCACTGGTGACAACACTACCAATAATGTACCATCACACCACCACTGGTGACAACACTACCAATAATGTACCATCACACCACCACTGGTGACAACACTACCAATAATGTACCATCACACCACCACTGGTACCAATAATGTACCACTGGTGACAACACTACCAATAATCTACCACTGGTGACAACACTACCAATAATGTACCATCACACCACCACTGGTGACAACACTACCAATAATGTACCATCACACCACCACTGGTGACAACACTACCAATAATGTACCATCACACCACCACTGGTGACAACACTACCAATAATGTACCATCACACCACCACTGGTGACAACACTACCAATAATGTACCATCACACCACCACTGGTGACAACACTACCAATAATGTACCATCACACCACCACTGGTGACAACACTACCAATAATGTACCATCACACCACCACTGGTGACAACACTACCAATAATGTACCATCACACCACCACTGGTGACAACACTACCAATAATGTACCATCACACCACCACTGGTGACAACACTACCAATAATGTACCATCACACCACCACTGGTGACAACACTACCAATAATGTACCATCACACCACCACTGGTGACAACACTACCAATAATGTACCATCACACCACCACTGGTGACAACACTACCAATAATGTACCATCACACCACCACTGGTGACAACACTACCAATAATGTACCATCACACCACCACTGGTGACAACCAATAATGTACCATCACACCACCACTGGTGACAACACTACCAATAATGTACCATCACACCACCACTGGTGACAACACTACCAATAATGTACCATCACACCACCACTGGTGACAACACTACCAATAATGTACCATCACAC
Organism: Cherax quadricarinatus; assembly: GCF_038502225.1. Classification (NCBI taxonomy): domain Eukaryota; kingdom Metazoa; phylum Arthropoda; class Malacostraca; order Decapoda; family Parastacidae; genus Cherax; species Cherax quadricarinatus. The sequence continues at coordinate 29,230,766 of NC_091296.1, forward strand.
CACCACTGGTGACAACACTACCAATAATGTACCATCACACCACCACTGGTGACAACACTACCAATAATGTACCATCACACCACCACTGGTGACAACACTACCAATAATGTACCATCACACCACAACTGGTGACAACACTGGTGACAACACTACCAATAATGTACCATCACACCACCACTGGTGACAACACTACCAATAATGTACCATCACACCACCACTGGTGACAACACTACCAATAATGTACCATCACACCACCACTGGTACCAATAATGTACCATCACACCACCACTGGTGACAACACTACCAATAATGTACCATCACACCACCACTGGTGACAACACTACCAATAATGTACCATCACACCACCACTGGTGACAACACTACCAATAATGTACCATCACACCACCACTGGTGACAACACTACCAATAATGTACCATCACACCACCACTGGTGACAACACTACCAATAATGTACCATCACACCACCACTGGTGACAACACTACCAATAATGTACCATCACACCACCACTGGTGACAACACTACCAATAATGTACCATCACACCACCACTGGTGACAACACTACCAATAATGTACCATCACACCACCACTGGTGACAACACTACCAATAATGTACCATCACAATACCACTGGTGACAACACTACCAATAATGTACCATACCACTGGTCACACCACCACTGGTGACAACACTACCAATAATGTACCATCACACCACCACTGGTGACAACACTACCAATAATGTACCATCACACCACCACTGGTGACAACACTACCAATAATGTACCATCACACCACCACTGGTGACAACACTACCAATAATGTACCATCACACCACCACTGGTGACAACACTACCAATAATGTACCATCACACCACCACTGGTGACAACACTACCAATAATGTACCATCACACTACCACTGGTGACAACACTACCAATAATGTACCATCACACCACCACTGGTGACAACACTACCAATAATGTACCATCACACCACCACTGGTGACAACACTACCAATAATGTACCATCACACCACCACTGGTGACAACACTACCAATAATGTACCATCACACCACCACTGGTGACAACACTACCAATAATGTACCATCACACCACCACTGGTGACAACACTACCAATAATGTACCATCACACCACCACTGGTGACAACACTACCAATAATGTACCATCACACCACCACTGGTGACAACACTACCAATAATGTACCATCACACCACCACTGGTGACAACACTACCAATAATGTACCATCACACTACCACCTGTGACAACACTACCAATAATGACACCACACTGGTACCAATAATGTACCATCACACCACCACTGGTGACAACACTACCAATAATGTACCATCACACCACCACTGGTGACAACACTACCAATAATGTACCATCACACCACCACTGGTGACAACACTACCAATAATGTACCATCACACCACCACTGGTGACAACACTACCAATAATGTACCATCACACCACCACTGGTGACAACACTACCAATAATGTACCATACCAATAATGTACCATCACAATACCACTGGTGACAATACCAATAATGTACCATCACACCACCACTGGTGACAACACTACCAATAATGTACCATCACACCACCACTGGTGACAACACTACCAATAATGTACCATCACACCACCACTGGTGACAACACTACCAATAATGTACCATCACACCACCACTGGTGACAACACTACCAATAATGTACCATCACACCACCACTGGTGACAACACTACCAATAATGTACCATCACACCACCACTGGTGACAACACTACCAATACTGTACCTACCACCATCACACCACCACTGGTGACAACACTACCAATAATGTACCATCACACCACCACTGGTGACAACACTACCAATAATGTGCCATCACACCACCACTGTGACAACACTACCAATAATGTACCATCACACCACACTGGTACCAATAATGTACCATCACACCACCACTGGTGACAACACTACCAATAATGTACCATCACACCACCACTGGTGACAACACTACCAATAATGTACCATCACACCACCACTGGTGACAACACTACCAATAATGTACCATCACACCACCACTGGTGACAACACTACCAATAATGTACCATCACACCACCACTGGTGACAACACTACCAATAATGTACCATCACACCACCACTGGTGACAACACTACCAATAATGTACCATCACACCACCACTGGTGACAACACTACCAATAATGTACCATCACACCACCACTGGTGACAACACTACCAATAATGTACCATCACACCACCACTGGTGACAACACTACCAATAATGTACCATCACACCACCACTGGTGACAACACTACCAATAATGTACCATCACACCACCACTGGTGACAACACTACCAATAATGTACCATCACAACCACTGGTGACAACACTACCAATAATGTACCATCACACCACCACTGGTGACAACACTACCAATAATGTACCATCACACCACCACTGGTGACAACACTACCAATAATGTACCATCACACCACCACTGGTGACAACACTACCAATAATGTACCATCACACCACCACTGGTGACAACACTACCAATAATGTACCATCACACCACCACTGGTGACAACACTACCAATAATGTACCATCACACCACCACTGGTGACAACACTACCAATAATGTACCATCACACCACCACTGGTGACAACACTACCAATAATGTACCATCACACCACCACTGGTGACAACACTACCAATAATGTACCATCACACCACCACTGGTGACAACACTACCAATAATGTACCATCACACCACCACTGGTGACAACACTACCAATAATGTACCATCACACCACCACTGGTGACAACACTACCAATAATGTACCATCACACCACCACTGGTGACAACACTACCAATAATGTACCATCACACCACCACTGGTGACAACACTACCAATAATGTACCATCACACCACCACTGGTGTGTACCATCACACCACCACTGGTGACAACACTACCAATAATGTACCATCACACCACCACTGGTGACAACACTACCAATAATGTACCATCACACCACCACTGGTGACACAACCAATAATGTACCATCACACCACCACTGGTGACAACACTACCAATAATGTACCATCACACCACCACTGGTGACAACACTACCAATAATGTACCATCACACCACCACTGGTGACAACACTACCAATAATGTACCATCACACCACCACTGGTGACAACACTACCAATAATGTACCATCACACCACCACTGGTGACAACACTACCAATAATGTACCATCACACCACCACTGGTGACAACACAACCAATAATGACAACACTACCAATAATGTACCATCACACCACCACTGGTGACAACACTACCAATAATGTACCATCACACCACCACTGGTGACAACACTACCAATAATGTACCATCACACCACCACTGGTGTGTACCATCACACCACCACTGGTGACAACACTACCAATAATGTACCATCACACCACCACTGGTGACAACACTACCAATAATGTACCATCACACCACCACTGGTGACAACACTACCAATAATGTACCATCACACCACCACTGGTGACAACACTACCAATAATGTACCATCACACCACCACTGGTGACAACACTACCAATAATGTACCATCACACCACCACTGGTGACAACACTACCAATAATGTACCATCACACCACCACTGGTGACAACACTACCAATAATGTACCATCACACCACCACTGGTGACAACACTACCAATAATGTACCATCACACCACCACTGGTGACAACACTACCAATAATGTACCATCACACCACCACTGGTGACAACACTACCAATAATGTACCATCACACCACCACTGGTGACAACACTACCAATAATGTACCATCACACCACCACTGGTGACAACACTACCAATAATGTACCATCACACCACCACTGGTGACAACACTACCAATAATGTACCATCACACCACCACTGGTGACAACACTACCAATAATGTACCATCACACCACCACTGGTGACAACACTACCAATAATGTACCATCACACCACCACTGGTGACAACACTACCAATAATGTACCATCACACCACCACTGGTGACAACACTACCAATAATGTACCATACCACTGGTCACACCACCACTGTGACAACACTACCAATAATGTACCATCACACCACCAGTACCAATAATGTACCATCACACCACCACTGGTGACAACACTACCAATAATGTACCATCACACCACCACTGGTGACAACACTACCAATAATGTACCATCACACCACCACTGGTGACAACACTACCAATAATGTACCATCACACCACCACTGGTGACAACACTACCAATAATGTACCATCACACCACCACTGGTGACAACACTACCAATAATGTACCATCACACCACCACTGGTGACAACACTACCAATAATGTACCATCACACCACCACTGGTGACAACACTACCAATAATGTACCATCACACCACCACTGGTGACAACACTACCAATAATGTACCATCACACCACCACTGGTGACAACACTACCAATAATGTACCATCACACCACCACTGGTGACAACACTACCAATAATGTACCATCACACCACCACTGGTGACAACACTACCAATAATGTACCATCACACCACCACTGGTGACAACACTACCAATAATGTACCATCACACCACCACTGGTGACAACACTACCAATAATGTACCATCACACCACCACTGTTGACACTACCAATAATGTACCATCACACCACCACTGGTGACAACACTACCAATAATGTACCATCACACCACCACTGGTGACAACACTACCAATAATGTACCATCACACCACCACTGGTGACAACACTACCAATAATGTACCATCACACCACCACTGGTGACAACACTACCAATAATGTACCATCACACCACCACTGGTGACAACACTACCAATAATGTACCATCACACCACCACTGGTGACAACACTACCAATAATGTACCATCACACCACCACTGGTGACAACACTACCAATAATGTACCATCACACCACCACTGGTGACAACACTACCAATAATGTACCATCACACCACCACTGGTGACAACACTACCAATAATGTACCATCACACCACCACTGGTGACAACACTACCAATAATGTACCATCACACCACCACTGGTGACAACACTACAAATAATGTACATCACATACCATGTACCAATAATACCATCACCACCACTGGTGACACACTACCAATAATGTACCAATACCACTGGTGACAACACTACCAATAATCACACCACCACTGGTGACAACACTACCAATAATGTACCATCACACCACCACTGGTGACAACACTACCAATAATGTACCATCACACCACCACTGGTGACAACACTACCAATAATGTACCATCACACCACCACTGGTGACAACACAACCAATAATGTACCATCACACCACCACTGGTGACAACACTACCAATAATGTACCATCACACCACCACTGGTGACAACACTACCAATAATGTACCATCACACCACCACTGGTGACAACACTACCAATAATGTACCATCACACCACCACTGGTGACAACACTACCAATAATGTACCATCACACCACCACTGGTGACAACACTACCAATAATGTACCATCACACCACCACTGGTGACAACACTACCAATAATGTACCATCACACCACCACTGGTGACAACACTACCAATAATGTACCATCACACCACCACTGGTGACACAACCAATAATGTACCATCACACTACCACTGGTGACAACACTACCAATAATGTACCATCATATGACCACTGGTGACAACACTACCAATAATGTACCATCACACCACCACTGGTGACAACACTACCAATAATGTACCATCACACCACCACTGGTGACAACACAACCAATAATGTACCATCACACTACCACTGGTGACAACACTACCAATATATCTTCACACCAACACTATTAACACCACTAGCTATGATAAATTATGACACTCTCATTAGTGCTAATATCAACCACAATATCAGCCACAATATCAACCACAATATCAACCACAATATCAACCACAATGTCAGCCACAATATCAATCACAATATTAACCACAATATCAGCCACAATATCAATCACAATATTAACCACAATATCAGCCACAATATCAACCACAATATCAGCCACAATATCAGCCACAATATCAGCCACAATATCAGCCACAATATCAACCACAATATCAACCACAATATCAGCCACAAAATGCCGTCACACTACAGTTGGTAAATCTAAAATTAGCTGCATGTCGGTCGTTAGTCGCTCTGAGAAGGGTACAACCCCAGCCCTCTGTACGTCAGTGCATGTGATAGCAATAATGAAGAACGGTGGCCCGTGGCCTGGTGGCAAAAGCTCGCGCTTCACACGGTGATGTCCGGGTTCGATTCCAGGCAAAGGGTAAAAACATTGGGCATGTTTCCTTACACCGGTTGTCCATGTTTACCCATCAGCAAAAATGGGTACCTGGGTGTTAGTCGACTGGTGTGGGTCGCATCCTGGGACAAAATTGACTTAATTTGTCCGAAATGCTCAGCATAACAAGCGGCTTTCTATATAGTAGTATGTCATTGATGTCAGCTAGGACTGTATACCTTGTACATGTACTTGTAGAAATAAAGATATTATTGTTATTATTATTATTATTATTATTATTATTATTATTATTATTATTATTATTATTATTAATATTGTTATTTATTATTATTATTATTTATTATTATTATTATTATTATTATTATTATTATTATTATTATTATTATTATTATTATTATTATTATTATTATTATTATTATTATTATTATTGTTATTATTACTATTATTATTATTATTATTATTATTATTATTATTATTATTATTATTATTATTATTACTATTATTATTATTATTATTATTATTATTATTATTATTATTATTATTATTATTATTATTATTATTATTATTATTATTATTATTATATTTTTCTCGCGCAGCTAAATGTTTCTGTTGATGACCCGAAGAAGAATTCACACATTATCACATGGACACTAATGTCACATTTTCAATAAAAATGGCAATAAAAATTGCTATTTTGCATTTAAGCAGAACAAAATTAATTCAAATCTTCAGCTAAGAATCACTTGTTTTGAAGCCAACTTAAATCTTCAGCTATGAATCACTTGTTTTGAAGCCAACTTAAATCTTCAGCTATGAATCACTTGTTTTGAAGCCAACTTAGATCTTCAGCTATGAATCACTTGTTTTGAAGCCAACTTAGATCTTCACCTATGAATCACTTGTTTTGAAGCCAACTTAGATCTTCAGCTATGAATCACTTGTTTTGAAGCCAACTTAGATCTTCAGCTAAGAATCACATGTTTTGAAGCCAACTTAGATCTTCAGCTATGAATCACTTGTTTTGAAGCCAACTTAGATCTTCAGCTAAGAATCACATGTTTTGAAGCCAACTTAGATCCTCAGCTAAGAATCACTTGTTTTGAAGCCAACTTAGATCTTCAGCTAAGAATCACTTGTTTTGAAGCCAACTTAAATCTTCAGCTATGAATCACTTGTTTTGAAGCCAACTTAGATCTTCAGCTAAGAATCACATGTTTTGAAGCCAACTTAGATCCTCAGCTAAGAATCACTTGTTTTGAAGCCAACTTAGATCTTCAGCTAAGAATCACTTGTTTTGAAGCCAACTTAAATCTTCAGCTATGAATCACTTGTTTTGAAGCCAACTTAGATCTTCAGCTAAGAATCACATGTTTTGAAGCCAACTTAGATCCTCAGCTAAGAATCACTTGTTTTGAAGCCAACTTAGATCTTCAGCTATGAATCACTTGTTTTGAAGCCAACTTAGATCTTCAGCTAAGAATCACTTGTTTTGAAGCCAACTTAGATCTTCAGCTAAGAATCACTTGTTTTGAAGCCAACTTAGATCTTCAGCTATGAATCACTTGTTTTGAAGCCAACTTAAATCTTCAGCTATGAATCACTTGTTTTGAAGCCAACTTAGATCTTCAGCTAAGAATCACTTGTTTTGAAGCCAACTTAGATCTTCAGCTATGAATCACTTGTTTTGAAGCCAACTTAGATCTTCAGCTAAGAATCACTTGTTTTGAAGCCAACTTAGATCTTCAGCAAAGAATCACTTGTTTTGAAGCCAACTTAGATCTTCAGCTATGAATCACTTGTTTTGAAGCCAACTTAGATCTTCAGCTAAGAATCACTTGTTTTGAAGCCAACTTAAATCTTCAGCTAAGAATCACTTGTTTTGAAGCCAACTTAGATCTTCAGCTAAGAATCACTTGTTTTGAAGCCAACTTAGATCTTCAGCTATGAATCACTTGTTTTGAAGCCAACTTAGATCTTCAGCTATGAATCACTTGTTTTGAAGCCAACTTAGATCTTCAGCTAAGAATCACTTGTTCTAAAGCCAAACTAAAGGGACATTCTCTTATTATCTCACAGAGCAACACCATAAAATACTCCAACATATTAAGTTTAAAGCCGGACAAAATTTGCCTTATCAACTTATCAGCGTTAAAGTTAATGGGACGAGTCACTCAGAAATTATTGCGTGAAAACCAGCATTTAAATTTTCGCAGTTTCTACCAACAAAAGGCGAAATGAGGACTAAGACCAAAATCATTCAAAGCTATTCTGCAAGGAAGACTTGCCCATCAAGGGAGGTGCCTTGATGCTGAGGGGCTCTTGATCTAGAGAATTGAATCTATGCTCCAGTTCCCAGAAAAAAGCCTGAATGCCTTCCAACATCCCCCACACATGCGCTGTATAATCCCTACGGGTTTAGGGCTCCCCAATGATACATATAATAATAGTAATAAGGAAGGTTTAGCAGCATTCAAATAAGTATTCGTCAAACTAATTAAATTTTAAACTTTTAAACATTGGCTACGTAATTCATACTATGTTTACAATGATGCTGAGGACAGACAGGTGTCAGGTACACATACAAGTACCTGAAGTAGGTTTAACCAAGGATAAGACGATAAGACGAACACTGAGACTTATTTCTGAACAGAAGAGACAGTCTCCAGTTATTTCTAAACAGAAGAGACAGTCTCCAGTTATTTCTAAACAGAAGAGACAGTCTCCAGTCATTTCTGAACAGTAGAGACAGTCTCCAGTTATTTCTGAACAGCAGAGACAGTCTCCAGCTAATTCTGAACAGAAGAGACAGTCTCCAGTTATTTCTGAAAAGAAGAGACAGTCTCCAGTTATTTCTGAACAGCAGAGACAGTCTCCAGTTATTTCTGAACACAACAGACAGTCTCCAGTTACTTATGAACAGAAGAGACAGTCTACAATTATTCCAAAACAGAAGAGACAGTCTCCAGTTATTTCTGAACAGAAGAGACAGTCTACTGTTATTTCTGAATAGAAGAGACAGTCTCCAGTTATTTCTGAACAGAAGAGATAGACTCCAGCTATTTCTGAACAGAAGAGACAATCTCCAGTTGTTTCTGAACAGAAGAGGCTGTCTCCAGTTATTTCTGAACAGAACAGACAGTCTCCTGCTAATTCTGAGCTGAAGAGACAGTCTCCAGTTATTTCTGAATAGAAGAGACAGTCTCCATTTATTTGTGAAAAGAAGAGACAGTCTTCAGCTTTCTCTGAACAGAAGAGACAGTCTCCAGTTATTTCTGAATAGAAGAGACAGTCTCAAGTTATTTCTGAACAGAACAGAGTCTCCAGTTGTTTCTAAACTGAAGAGACAGTCTCCAGCTATTTCTGAACAGAAGAGACAGTCTACAGTTATTTCTGAACAAAAGAGACAGTCTCCAGTTATTTCTGAACAGAAGAGACAGTCTTCAATTATTTATGGACAAAAGAGTAAGTCTCCAGTCATTTTTGAACGGGACAGACAGTCTCCAGCTATTTCTGAAGAGAAGAGACAGTCTCCAGTTATTTCTGAACAGAAGAGACAGTCTCCAGTTGTTTCTAAACAAAAGAGACAGTTTCCAGTTGTTTCTAAACGGAAGAGACAGTCTCCCGTTATTTCTAAACAGAAGAGACAGACTCCAGTTATTTCCGAACAGAAGAGACAGTTTCCAGCTATTTCTGAACAGAAGAGACAGTCTCCAGTTATTTCTGAACAGAAGAGACAGTCTCCAGTTGTTTCTAAACAGAAGAGACAGTCTCCAGCTATTTCTGAAAAGAAGAGACAGTCTCCAGTTATTTCTAAACAGAAGAGACAGTCTCCAGTTATTTCCGAACAGAAGAGACAGTCTCCAGCTATTTCTGAACAGAAGAGACAGTCTCCAGTCATTTCTGAACAGAAGAGGCAGCCTTCAGTCATTTCTGAACAGAAGAGACAGTCTCCAGCTATTTCTGAAAAGAAGAGACAGTCTCCAGTTATTTCTGAACAGAAGAGACAGTCTCCAGTTGTTTCTAAACAGAAGAGACAGTCTCCAGTTGTTTCTAAACGGAACAGACAGTCTCCAGTTATTTCTAAACAGAAGAGACAGTCTCCAGTTATTTCCGAACAGAAGAGACAGTCTCCAGCTATTTCTGAACAGAAGAGACAGTCTCCAGTTATTTCTGAACAGAAGAGGCAGCCTCCAGTCATTTCCGAACAGAAGAGACAGTCTCCAGCTATTTCTGAAAAGAAGAGACAGTCTCCAGTTATTTCTGAACAGAAGAGACAGTCTCCAGTTGTTTCTAAACAGAAGAGACAGTCTCCAGTTGTTTCTAAACGGAAGAGACAGTCTCCAGTTATTTCTAAACAGAAGAGACAGTCTCCAGTCATTTCCGAACAGTTATTTCTGAAAAGAAGAGACAGTCTCCAGTTATTTCTGAACAGAAGAGACAGTCTCCAGTTGTTTCTAAACAGAAGAGACAGTCTCCAGTTGTTTCTAAACGGAACAGACAGTCTCCAGTTATTTCTAAACAGAAGAGACAGTCTCCAGTTATTTCCGAACAGAAGAAACAGTCTCCAGCTATTTCTGAACAGAAGAGACAGTCTCCAGTTATTTCTGAACAGAAGAGGCAGCCTCCAGTCATTTCCGAACAGAAGAGACAGTCTCCAGCTATTTCTGAAAAGAAGAGACAGTCTCCAGTTATTTCTGAACAGAAGAGACAGTCTCCAGTTGTTTCTAAACAGAAGAGACAGTCTCCAGTTATTTCTAAACAGAAGAGACAGTCTCCAGTTGTTTCTAAACGGAAGAGACAGTCTCCAGCTATTTCTGAACAGAAGAGACAGTCGCCAGTTATTTGTGAACAGAAGAGACAGTCTTCAGTTATTTCTGTACAAAAGAGACAGTCTCCAGCTATTTCTGACCAGAAAAGACAGTCTCTAATTATTTCTGAACAGAAGAGACAGTCTCCAGTTACTTCCGAACAGAAGAGACAGTCTCCAGTTATTTCTCAACAGAAGATTCATTCTTCAGTTATTTTTGAAGAAAAGAGACAGTCCCCAAACATTTCTGAACAGAAGAGACAGTCTCCAGCTATTTCTGAACAGAAGAAACAGTCTCTAGCTATTTCTGAACAGAAGAGACAGTGTCCAGTTATTTCTGAATAGAAGAGACAGTCTCCAGTTATTTTCGAACATAAGAGACAGTCTCCAGTTATTTCTGAACCGAAGAGACAGTCTCCAGTTATTTCCGAACACAAGAGACAGTCTCCAGTTATTTCTGAACAGAAGAGACAGTCTCCACTTATTTCTGAACATATGAGACAGTCTCCAGTTATTTCTGAACAGAAGAGACAGTCTCCAGTTATTTCTGAACAGAAGAGACAGTCTCCAGTTACTTCTGAATAGAAGAGACAGTCTCCAGTTATTTCTGAACAGAAGAGACAGTCAACAGTTATTTCTGAACAGAAGAGATAGTCTCCAGTCATTTCCCAACAGCAGAGACAGTCTCCAGTTATTTCTGAACAGAAGAGACAGTCTCCAGTTATTTCTGAACAGAAGAGACAGTCTCCAGTTATTTCTGAACAGAAGAGACAGTCTCCAGTTATTTCTGAGCAGAAGAGACAGTCTCCAGTTATTTCTGAACAGAAGAGACAGTCTCCAGTTATTTCTGAGCAGAAGAGACAGTCTCCAGTTATTTGTTAACAGAAGAGACAGTCTCCAGCTTTCTCTGAACAGAAGAGACAGTCTCCAGTTGTTTCTGAACGAAATAGACAGTCTCTAGTTGATTCTAAACGGAAGAGACAGTCTCCAGCTATTTCTGAAGAGAAGAGACAGTCTACAGTTATTTCTGAACAAAAGAGACAGTCTCCCGTTATTTCCGAACAGAAGAGACAGTCTTCAGTTATTTAAGAACAGAAGAGAGAGTCTCCAGTTATTTCTGAACAGAAGAGACAGCCTCCAGTTATTTCTGAACAGCAAAGACAGTCTCCAGTTATTTCTGAACAGCAGAGAGAGTCTCCAGTTACTTCTTAACAGAAGATACTGTCTCCCGTTATTTCTGAACAGAAGAGACAGTTTCCAGTTATTTTTGAACAAAAGAGACAGTCTCCAGTTATTTCTGAACAGAGGAGACCGTCTCCAGCTATTTCTGAACAGAAGGAACAGTCTCCAGTTATTTTTGAAAAGAAGAGACAGTCTCCGGTTATTTCTGAACAGAAGAGACAGTCTCCAGTTGTGTTTAAACGGAAGAGACAGTCTCCAGTCATTTCTGAACAGAAGAGACAGTCTCCAGCTATTTCTGATCAGAAGAGACAATCTTCAGTTGTGTTTAAACGGAAGAGACAGTCTCCAGACATTTCTTAACAAAAGAGACAGTCTCCAGCTATTTCTGACAAGAAGAGGCAGTCTCTAGTTATTTCTTGACAGAAGAGAGAGTCTCCAGTTATTTCTGAACGGCAGACAGAGTCTCCAGTTATTTCTGAACAACAGAGACAGTCTCCAGTTATTTCTGAACAGCAGAGAGAGTCTCCAGTTATTTCTGAACAGAAGAGACAGTCTCCAGTTATTTCTGAACAGAAGAGACAGTCTCCAGTTATTTCCGAACAGAAGAGACAGTCTCCAGCTATTTCTCAACAGAAGATACAGTCTTCAGTTATTTTTGAACAAAAGAGACTGTCCCCAATCATTTCTGAACAGATGAGACAGTCTCCAGCAATTTCTGAACAGAAGAGACAGTCTCCATTTATTTCTGAATAGAAGAGACAGTCTCCAGTTATTTCCGAACATAAGAGACAGTCTCCAGTTGTTTCTGAACCGAATAGACAGTCTCCAGTTATTTCCGAACATAAGAGACAGTCTCCAGTTATTTCTGAACAGAAGAGACAGTCTCCAGTTATTTCTGAACAGAAGAGACAGTCTACAGTTATTTCTGAACAGAAGAGATAGTCTCCAGTTATTTCTCAACAGCAGAGACAGTCCCCAGTTATTTCTGAACAGAAGAGACAGTCTCCAGTTATTTCTGAACAGAAGAGACAGTCTCCAGTTATTTCTGAGTAGAAGAGACAGTCTCCAGTTATTTCCGAACAGAAGAGACAGTCTCCAGTTATTTCTGAACAGAAGAGACAGTCTCCAGTTATTTCTGAACAGAAGAGAGAGTCTCCAGTTATTTCTGAGCAGAAGAGACAGTCTCCAGTTATTGGTGAACAGAAGAGACAGTCTCCAGCTTTCTCTGAACAGAAGAGACAGTCTCCAGTTATTTCTGAACAGAAGAGACAGTCTCCAGTAGTTTCTGAACAGAATGCAGTCTCTAGTTGATTCTAAACCGAAGAGACAGTCTCCAGCTATTTCTGAACAGAAGAGACAGTCTACAGTTATTTCTGAACAAAAGAGACAGTCTCCCGTTATTTCCGAACAGAAGAGACAGTCTTCAGTTATTTAAGAACAGACGAGTTAGTCTCCAGTTATTTCTGAACAGAAGAGAGAGTCTCCAGTTATTTCTGAACAGAAGAGACAGTCTCCAGCTATTTCTGAACAGAAGAGACAGTCTCCAGTTATTTCTGAACAGAAGAGACAGTCTCCAGTTATTTCTGAACAGAAGAGACAGTCTCCAGTTATTTCTGAACAGAAGAGACAGTCTCCAGTTATTGGTGAACAGAAGAGACAGTCTCCAGCTTTCTCTGAACAGAAGAGACAGTCTCCAGTTATTTCTGAACAGAAGAGACAGTCTCCAGCTATTTCTGAACAGAAGAGACAGTCTCCAGCTATTTCTGAACAGAAGAGACAATCTCCAGTTATTTCTGAACTGAAGAGACAGTCTCCATCTATTTCTGAACAGAAGAGACAGTCTACAATTATTTCTGAATAGAAGAAACAGTCTCCAGTTATTTCTGAACAGAAGGGATAGTCTCCAACTATTTCTGAACAGAAGACACAGTCTTCAGTTGTTTCTGAACAGAAGAGACAGTCTCCAGTTATTTCTGAACAGAAGAGACAGTCTCCTGCTAATTCTGAGTTGAAGAGACAGTCTCCAATTGTTTCTGAACAGAAGAGACAGTCTCCAGTTATTTCTGAACAGAAGAGACAGCCTCCAGTTATTTCTGAACAGCAAAGACAGTCTCCAGTTATTTCTGAACAGCAGAGAGAGTCTCCAGTTACTTCTTAACAGAAGAGACAGTCTCCCGTTATTTCTGAACAGAAGAGACAGTTTCCAGTTATTTTTGAACAAAAGAGACAGTCTCCAGTTATTTCTGATCAGAGGAGACCGTCTCCAGCTATTTCTGAACAGAAGGAACAGTCCCCAGTTATTTTTTTGAAAAGAAGAGACAGTCTCCGGTTATTTCTGAACAGAAGAGACAGTCTCCAGTTGTGTTTAAACGGAAGAGACAGTCTCCAGTCATTTCTGAACAGAAGAGACAGTCTCCAGCTATTTCTGATCAGAAGAGACAATCTTCAGTCATTTCTGAACAGAAGAGACAGTCCTCCGTTATTTTTGAACAAAAGAGACAGTCTCCAGCTATTTCTGACCAGAAGAGGCAGTCTCTAGTTATTTCTTGACAGAAGAGAGAGTCTCCAGTTATTTCTGAACGGCAGACAGAGTCTCCAGTTATTTCTGAACAGCAGAGACAGTCTCCAGTTATTTCTGAACAGCAGAGAGAGTCTCCAGTTATTTCTGAACAGAAGAGACAGTCTCCAGTTATTTCTGAACAGAAGAGACAGTCTCCAGTTATTTTTGAACAGAAGAGACAGTCTCCAGTTATTTCTGAACAGAGGAGACAGTCTCAAGCAATTTTTGAACAGAAGAGACAGTCTTCAGTTATTTCTGAACAAAAGAGACGGTCTCCAGCTATTTCTGACCAGAAGAGACAGTCTCCAGCTATTTCTCAACAGAAGATACAGTCTTCAGTTATTTTTGAACAAAAGAGACTGTCCCCAATCATTTCTGAACAGATGAGACAGTCTCCAGCAATTTCTGAACAGAAGAGACAGTCTCTAGTTATTTCCGAACAGAAGAGACAGTCTCCAGCTATTTCTCAACAGAAGATACAGTCTTCAGTTATTTTTGAACAAAAGAGACTGTCCCCAATCATTTCTGAACAGATGAGACAGTCTCCAGCAATTTCTGAACAGAAGAGACAGTCTCTAGTTATTTCTGAACAGAAGAGACAGTCTCCATTTATTTCTGAATAGAAGAGACAGTCTCCAGTTATTTCCGAACATAAGAGACAGTCTCCAGTTGTTTCTGAACCGAAGAGACAGTCTCCAGTTATTTCCGAACATAAGAGACAGTCTCCAGTTATTTCTGAACAGAAGAGACAGTCTCCAGTTATTTCTGAACAGAAGAGACAGTCTACAGTTATTTCTGAACAGAAGAGATAGTCTCCAGTTATTTCTCAACAGCAGAGACAGTCCCCAGTTATTTCTGAACAGAAGAGACAGTCTCCAGTTATTTCTGAACAGAAGAGACAGTCTCCAGTTATTTCTGAGTAGAAGAGACAGTCTCCAGTTATTTCCGAACAGAAGAGACAGTCTCCAGTTATTTCTGAACAGAAGAGACAGTCTCCAGTAGTTTCTGAACAGAATGCAGTCTCTAGTTGATTCTAAACCGAAGAGGCAGTCTCCAGCTATTTCTGAACAGAAGAGACAGTCTACAGTTATTTCTGAACAAATAAGACAGTCTCCCGTTATTTCCGAACAGAAGAGACAGTCTTCAGTTATTTAAGAACGGAAGAGTTAGGCTCCAGTTATTTCTGAACAGAAGAGAGAGTCTCCAGTTATTTCTGTACAGAAGAGACAGTCTCCAGTTATTTCTGAACAGGATAGACGGTCTCCATTTATTTCTGAACAGAAGAGACAGTCTCCAGCTATTTCTGAACAGAAGAGACAATCTCCAGTTATTTCTGAACTGAAGAGACAGTCTCCATCTATTTCTGAACAGAAGGGACAGTCTACAATTATTTCTGAATAGAAGAGACACTCTCCAGTTATTTCTGAACAGAAGGGATAGTCTCCAACTATTTCTGAACAGAAGAGACAGTCTTCAGTTGTTTCTGAACAGAAGAGACAGTCTCCAGTTATTTCTGAACAGAAGAGGCAGTCTCCTGCTAATTCTGAGTTGAAGAGACAGTCTCCAATTGTTTCTGAACAGAAGAGACAGTCTACAGTTATTTCTGAACAGAAGAGACAGTCTCCTTCTAATTCTGAGCTCAAAATACAGTCTCCAGTTATTTCTGAACAGAAGAGACAGTCTCCAGCAATTTCTGAACGGAAGAGACAGTCTCCAGTTATTTCTGAACAGAAGAGACAGTCTCCAGCTTTTTCTGAACAGAAGAGACAATCTCCAGTTATTTCTGAACAGAAGAGACAGTCTCCAGCTGTTTCTAAACGGAAGAGACAGTCTCAAGCTATTTATGAACAGAAGAGACAGTCTACAGTTATTTCTGAACAAAAGAGACAGTCTCCAGTTATTTCTGAACAGAAGAGACAGTCCTCAGTTTTTTATGGACAAAAGAGACAGTCTCCAGGTATTTCTGAACCGAAGAGACAGTCCAGTTATTTCTAAACAGAAGAGACAGTCTCCAGTTATTTCCGCACAGACTAGACAGTCTCCAGTTATTTCTGAACAGAAGAGACAGTCTCCAATTGTTTCTAAACGGAAGAGACAGTCCAGTTATTTCTAAACAGAAGAGACAGTCTCCAGTTATTTCCGAACAGAATAGACAGTCTCCAGTTATTTCTGAACGGAAGAGGCAGTCTCCAGTCATTTCTGAACAAAAGAGACAGTCTCCAGTTATTTCTGAACGGAAGAGACAGTCTCGAGTTGTTTCTAAGCGGAAGACACAGTCCAGTTATTTCTAAACAGAAGAGACAGTCTCTAGTTATTTCCGAACAGAAGAGACAGTCTCCAGTTATTTCTCAATAGAAGAGACAGTCTCCAGTTATTTCTGAAAGGAAGAGAGAGTCTCAAGTTATTTCTGAACAGCAGACAGAGTCTCCAATTATTTCTGAACAGCAGAAACAGTCTCCAGTTATTTTTGAACAGAAGAGAGAGTCTCCAGTTATTTTTGAACAGAAGAGACAGTCTCCAGTTATTTCTGAACAGAGGAGACAGTCTCCAGCTATTTCTGAGCAGAAGAGATTGTCTCCAGTTGTTTCTAAACTGAAGAGACAGTCTCCAGTTATTTCTGAACAGAAGAGGCAGTCTCCAGTAATTTCTGAACAGAAGAGACAATCTCCAGCTATTTCTGAACAGAGAAAACAGTCTCCAGTAATTTCTGAACAAAAGAGACAGCCTCCAGTTATTTCTGAACAGAAGAGACAGTCTTCAGTTATTTCTGAACAAAAGAGACAGTCTCCAGTCATTTCTGAACGGAACAGTCTCCAGTTGTTTCTGAACAAAAGAGACAGTCTCCAGTTGTTTCTAAACGGAAGAGACAGTCTCCAGCTATTTCTGAACAGAAGAGACAGTCTACAATTATTTCTGAACAAAAGAGACAGTCTCGCGTTATTTCTCAACAGAAGAGACAGTCCTCAGTTATTTCTGGACAAAAGAGAGTCTCCACTCATTTCTGAAAGGAACAGACAGTCTCCAGCTATTTCTGAACAGAAGAGACAGTCTACAATTATTTCTGAACAAAAGAGACAGTCTCCAGTTATTTCTAAACAGAAGAGACAGTCTCCAGTTATTTCCGAACAGAAGAGACAGTCTCCAATTATTTCTTAACAGAAGAGACAGTCTTCAGTTATTTTTGAACAGAAGAGACAGTCTCCAGGTATTTTCTAACATAAGAGACAGTCTCCAGTTATTTCTGAACAGAAGAGACAATCTCCAGTTATTTCTCAACAGAAGAGACAGCCTCCAGTTACTTTTGAATAGAAGAGACAGTGTCCAGTTATTTTTGAACAGAAGAGATAGTCTCTAGTTATTTCTGAACAGCAGAGACAGTCTCCAGTTATTTTTGAACAGAAGAGACAGTCTCCAGTTGTTTCTGAACAGAAGAGACAGTCTCCAGTTATTTCTGAATAGAAGAGATTGTCTCCAGTTATTTCTGAAGAGAAGAGACTACCTCAAGATTACCTCAAACTCCTCCTCTCCTCACACCTTTCTGCTTTGTATTGGACTGATGAAGCCACTGTGTGGCGAAACGTTTCCTCAATAAAGATTCCCATATGTTGCATATGTGTCTCAACCTTCAAGTTATCGGTTTTCAAAACCATTCATCACACTGAAGAGACAGTCTCCAGGTATTTCTGAACAGAAGAGACAGTCTCCAGTTAATTCTCAGAAACCAATTTGATTAGAAAAATGGAACATTAAAACTTAAACTATAATCAAGGTGAAGCTTTATTTTGAGGGGAAAACACATCAGCACTTGAAGTTTAAAACCGACCGGAAGAGCCGTTCTCCAATTATTGGGAAGAATCCACCAAAATTTGCACCTACACAGCCTAGACCCCAACCAAAAAGAAATATATATATATATATGTATATATATACATATATATATATATATACATATATACATACACATATATATATACACACATATATATATATATATATATATATGTATGTATATGTATGTATATATATATATATATATGTCGTGCCGAATATGCATAACTTTCGATCTTGGCTTAAATAGCAACGCTCATCTTGCCATATAGGACAAGTGAAAATTTGTGTATGCAATAATTTCGCCAAAATCATTCTGAACCTAACGAAAAAAATATATTTCATTGTGTTTGTTTAGTATTAAATTACTGTAAACAAATCTAAAATATATTTAGTTGGGTTAGGCTAAAATAAATTGCTCTTGTTATAACAAGGTTAGATAAGTTTTCTAAGTTTCTTCTGGTGCAAAATTAAAAAAAATTACATTAACATTAATGAAAAAAAATATATCTTTAAACGTATAAGAGAAAATTTTAGAAAGGACTTAATTTTAAATGAGTTCTTGCTAATTGACCAGT
Source organism: Cherax quadricarinatus (assembly GCF_038502225.1). Lineage (NCBI taxonomy): Eukaryota > Metazoa > Arthropoda > Malacostraca > Decapoda > Parastacidae > Cherax > Cherax quadricarinatus. Next base: position 29,250,207 of record NC_091296.1, read on the forward strand.
TTTACATATTCGGCACGACACATATATATATATATATATATATATATATATATATATATATATATATATATATATATATATATATAGATATATATATATATATAGATATATATATAAATATATATATATATATATATATATATATATATATATATATATGCAAAACAACCACTCTGAAAGAATAGAGAAATTCCAAGCGCTTTCGTGACTACTCACATTATCATATATATATATATATATATATATATATATATATATATATATATATATATATATATATATATATATATATATATATATATATACCATAAGATACATCAATCATTGTTGCCATCAGGCACTGTTTTTATCAAGTAAAAGCGCTAAAGTAACAGGGGACATATATAAAACCTTTTAAATGGGAGGCATTCAGAGTAAATCAAAGGAAGGGGAGAATAACTCCAGTTCCTTGGATCAAGGACCAGAATCAAGGCATAATGAAATATAAAATACTATACTATTTCGAGACTAAAAGTGACAAAATGTCACCTTCACACCATTAACAATACTAAACTTTTAATTAAGATACACCATTTTGAAAATTTAGAAAACCGTTAGAAGCTTTCTTCAAAGTAAAGTTACCCATGTAAAGTTACACATGTAAAGTTACACATGTAAAGTTACACATGTAAAGTTGCATATGTAAAGTTACACATGTAAAGTTACACATATAAAGTTACACATGTAAAGTTACACATGTAAAGTTACACATGTAAAGTTACACATGTAACGTTACACATATAAAGTTGCACATGTGTCTAATTCATCAGATTTAGTCTTGATGATCCTCAGATTCATTAAGACTTAAGGTACTGAACACCAACTTCCAGGTGGAGGGACTCAGTACATCGTCTTTACTGTCTCCAGTTTCAGTACCTTTAATAACCTCTGTGTTGATCAGTATGACACATGTGAAACAGGTACCTCTATTCTAAAACGTTTCGCCTACACAGTAGGCTTCTTCAGTCTAATTCAGAATAAGCAGCAGCAGTGGACATGTGAAGACAATGTAATCAGTCCCTCTCCCTTGAAGACGTAGTTTTGAGGTGGTCAGTCCCTCAGCCTGGAGAAGAGTTCTGCTCCATAGCCTGAGAACTATTGCATTCGTAAGCACATTTATTTTGATTGGCTTTCAAAACTGAGATGAAAAATGGGATTTTGCATCTTACATTTTCATAAAATTTCAGAGTTATATTAGTAATCCCATCTATATCTGTATGTGTTATTTCGACACATGCAGATATTGATTAGGTGCGGCTAACTCGAGAAGAGAGGTTGAAAGTGTAGTATAGTTTGAAAGGAAGGAAAGTTGAGTCTATGTTGATGGGCTGTGATAATGTGAGAAATTATGAGGTGGAACAGTAATAGGATGCTGTTGTGGTAGATGTTTTGCAGTGTTTCTGGTCAATTTAGTTTCGTAGCTATGTGCCTTTAATTACATTTTCACTGAGCTACCCGAGACTAAGATACTGGAAAATCAAGCCAAAACATACTAGTTACATAATTTCTATTATTAACATATCTCTTAAAATCTGATTCGGAACATGTGTTTAAAGTTAGCTTTTAACTAAATCGTCTAAATTAATTATAAAGTTATAGACCAAAGGAAACATGTGTTGCAGTCTCTCACAGTCAACTGTCCAACATTGAAACTCTTGCCTAAAACATTTAAGATAAGGTGGTGTGCCTTATTTGGATACAGCTAAGGACACTCGAGCGGGTTTTCTTGGAAGAGAGGGAAGATAAAGAAACTGGACAAAAACAATCTTCCCTTACCTGGCAGGACATAACACACCTCCGTGTCAGCGGGATCACATTCTCTTCTCGCCGATTTCAAAACTTTTCAAAAAAATAATATTAACATAATTATACAAAATTTCGGATTGGGAATACTCTTAAATAAGAGAATATAATCACACTCGCACAAACATGCGTCTAAACATACAATCACAAACACTAAAGAGAATATTTTCTTTGTTGACGTCAGCAGGTGCAAGAACAGAAATAATCTACACAGTATGTGGTTTGACATGGAACAAATTGTGAAAGAAATCATTTCTTCGGTAACTTTTTCCATAAGCTGTAAGCCATAACAAGAAGCATATAAAAAAATTGATGTTATGAGGGACGGAGGTATTTTATTTCTATTTTGAAGAAGACAGTCGAGGGACGCTTTTCTTTATTATCGGTTCCATCGTGTTCGTTTTGGTCATGTTATTTACCACGATATGCTCTTCTGTTTAATGAATTTTTGGGGACTTTCAAATTTAAAAAAAAAATATAGTTTTTGGGTAGAAATGCAGCGCAACAAATTACGTAGCTCATTCAAAAGTGACACAACTGCAGAAATAATGAAAGAAAACTAGACTGAGAAAATAATAAAGGAAAAACATAAACAAAGCAATAATAAGGGAAAAATAATTGAAGGAATAATAAAGAAAAACATGAATGAAGGATAATAAGGAACAATATACATAACTTCAGCAAAATTAAAGCAAAATAGTTGAACATGTAATACCTCTTGAGTCTGTGATCAGCCTCTTGTGTTCGATCATTCTCCATGCATAATAAAAGTTTACTATTTCTGCTTTTTTTTGTAAAACTGCATGTTTTGTGTCTCCACCATAGCTTGGTTAGTCAGGAAAAACGCAGCTGTGAGTCGAGGCTGTCATCTAGGACAACCATCTATCACACTTCCACCAATAATAAACACGAATGCTCGTAACGTAACTTGTGTTTACCAAATATACTATCATGTGTGCGTGTGTGTGTGTGTGTGTGTGTCTGTGTATTAGTTGCCATTTTGTCAAAAGTACTTGTCAATAAAACACTTGGCCTGTTTGGTGGGAGGTGCATGTGTGTGTGTGTATGTGTGTGTGTGTGTGTGTGTGTGTGTGTGTGTGTGTGTGTGTGTACTCACCTATTTTCTGTTTGCGGGGGTCGGTTCATAGCTCCTGTCCCCGAATCATAGCTGTGTATGTGTGTGTGTGTATTGCGACCTCAGAGAAAGGACGCAGTAAATATTTTATATATATATTTTATTCAAATAGTTATATAGCTGATGTTTTTATTAATAGCTTAAATGAAAAAATATCATGCTTTATATTATTTATTATACAGGATGTCCACAAAAACACTCCCTGATTTCAAAAAGGTATAACATGTAACTTTATTGTAATAATCTTTCGCAATTAGTAGTTTCAGATGCAGGATTTTATTCAGTTTTATGTGGTATAGGATAGCATTAAAGACACTCAGTGTGAGCCCCTCTGGTTGCTCGGCAAACATGTCGTCTTCGTCTTTTTGTCTCATAAATACACAAGAAAACAGGTGCGGCCTGCTATTTCTACTTACCCTGAGGCATACTACATACACATGTACACGTATATTTATGCACACCAATCTGAATTTTCTCCTATTTTTCTAAATAGTTCTTGTTCTTTTTATTTCTTTTCAACTCCATGGGGAAGTGGAAATAGAATCTATCCTCTCTAAGCCATGCGTGTCGTAAGAGGCGATTAAAATGCTGGGAACAAGGGGTCAATAACCCCTTCTGTACAAATTACTGAAAATAAGAAGAAAAACTTCATAAAACTGGGATGTTTGAATGTGAGTAAGTGTAGTGCAGATAAGAAAGAGATGATTGCCAATTTTATGAATGAAAGGAAGTTGGATGTCCTAGCTCTAAGGGAAACAAAACTAAAGCGGGTAGATGAGAAAATACATGGATTAAGTCAGGAGTATTTGATGGAGCTGAGCTAAGGAAGGGGTAGCAATAATGTTGAAGGATCAGTTATGGAAGGAGAAGAAGGAATATAAATGTATAACTTCAAAGATTATATGTATTAAACCATACCACAGGCAGGGATAGAACCCGCGATCAGAGAGTCTCAAAACTCCAGACCGTCGCGTTAGCCACTGGACCAGCTAGCCACAATAAGATTCATCCAACTAGGTATATTTCTACACCATAGGAAGGTTAACATAGGCACCACTGTGACCACAAATGCTAGCTGGAGATTCGTCTGTAAAAACTTCCATTTGTGGTCACAGTGGTGCCTATGCTAACCTTTCCATGGTGTAGAAATATACCTAGCTGGACGAATCTTATTGTGGCTAGCTAGTCCAGTGGCTAACGCGACGGTCTGGAATTTTGAGACTCTCTGAACGCGGGTTCTATTCCCGCCCGTGGTATGGTTTGTTTGCAATCGTGTCATTACGATTTCGTGAGTATTAAAATTAGGGTCGGATACAAAAAGTTGGTTATATTGACTATGCACCTGGTGAAGAGAGAGAGAGAGAGAGAGAGATTGAGAGAGATTTTTGGAAATGTTAAGCGACTGTTTGCGAACTTTTGAACCAAGTGAGAGAGTAATTGTGATAAGTGACCTAAACACTAAAGCGGAAGAAACGGTTACAGAGGGTGTGGTAGGTAAGTTTAGGGTGCCCGGAGTAAATAATAGTGGGGAGCCTCTGATTGAACTGTGTATAACAAGGGGTTTGGTAATAGGTAATATATATTTTAAGAAAAAATATAAATAAGTAAACAAGATATTATATAGGGCGTAATGAGAGTAGTTTGTTAGACTATATATTGGTTGATAAAAAGACTGGTAGACTTCAGGATGTTCATGTTTTTAGAGAGGCCAAAGATATATCAGATCATTATTTAGTTGTATCTACAGTGAGAGTAAAAGGAAGATGGGATACAAGGAGAATGGAAACAGAAAGTAAGAAAGAGGTGAAGGTTTATAATCAAAAAGTTGAAGCAGTAAGGGTAAGATAGAAACAATTATAGGAAGAAAGATAGGCTAGTGAGAGTATAGACAATGAAGTTGAAGAGGTATGGGGTAGGTTTAAGAATGTAGTGTTAGAGTGTTCAGCAGAAGTTTGTGGTTGGAGGAAAGTGGGTGCGGGAGGGAAGAAGAGTGATTGGTGGAAAGATGAGGTAAAGAGAGAGTAGGAAGAGAGAAAAGTTAGCATATGCGAGGTTTTTACAAAGTAGAAGCGAAACAATGATTGGAGTATATGAGAGAAAAAGAGAGGTTAAGAGAGTGGTGAAGGAATGTATAAAGGTGAGCAAATGAGAGTGGGTGAGATTCTATCAACAAATTTTGTTGAGAATGAGAAAAAGTTATGAAGTGAGATTAATAAGTTTAGGAAGCCTAGGGAGAGGAGAGTTATTAGAGAGTTAGAGGTATCAGGAAGATAGAGGAAATATTTTGAAGAACTGTTAAATGTTGATGAAGATAAGGGGTAAAGCAGCCCACAAAGTGGGCCTTATCAAGTTTGTGACTTCATAAAGCACACTGTGTGGGCGAAACGTTGTCAATAAATGATCACATTATACTGCTTATGTGTTTATTTTTCCACTGTGTGGGTATTTTATACCATTTATTTCCAGGACTCGCAGTAATGGTTTTAAATTGGAAAAAATCAGATTCAGGAAGGATATAGGAAAGCACTGGTTTGGTAACAGAGTTGTGGATGAGTGGAACAAACTCCGGAGTACCGTTATAGAAGCTAAGACGATGTGTAGTTTCAGAAATAGGTTGAATAAATATATGAGTGGGTGTGGGTGGGTGTGAGTTGGACCTGACTAGCTTGTGCTAATAGGTCTGATGCCGTGTTCCGTAAGTGGATGTGACCTGACCTGACTAGGTGGGTCATTGGTTTAAGCCGGGAGGTGACGTGGACCTGCCTCGCATGGGTCTTTAGGCCTGCTGCAGTGTTTCTTCTTTCTTATGTTCTTAAGCAGAAACGCTCTTCCTGTCGAATAAGGCAAGCAAAAATTTGTGTGTGCAATAATTTCGCAAAAATCATTCTGAACCAAACGAAAAAATTATTTTTCATTGTACATATTTGTTTATTATTAAATTATTGTAAACTTATCTAAAATATATTTAGTCGGATTAGGTTAAATTAAATTGCGCTTGTTATAATAAAGTTAGGTAAGTTTTCTAAGGTACTTTTGGAACAAAATTACTAATTTTCACTTTAACATAAATGAACAAATATATATCTTTCAACGCATAAGAGAAAATTTTAGAAAGGACTTAATTTTAAATGAGTTCTTGCTAATTGACCAATTTTACCTATTCGGCACGACACACACACACACACACATATATATATATATATATATATACATACATATATATATATATATATATATATATATATATATATATATATATATATATATATATATATATATATATATATATATATATACATACATATATATATATATATATATATATATATATATATATATATATATATATATATATATATATATATATATATATATATATATATATATATATTAGCTGGTTTAGTGGCTAGCGCGACGGGCTGAGTTTTGAGAGACTCCAGACTGCGGGTTCAATCCCGGCTAAAAGATGATTGGCAATCGTGCTTCACGATTTTTGTGTCGCGCGGTAAGCGCGATTCTTGTTAGAGTTCGTCACGCGCTAGCTGGAGGATTCGTCTGTAAAACTTGCATTTGTGGTCACAGAGGTGCTCAAAGCATCTTTCCCAGTGGTGTAGAAATATACCTAGAAGTTGGATGAATCTTATTGTGGCTAGCTGGTCTAGTGGCTAGCGCGACGGGCTGGAGTTTGAGACTCATGATGGGGGTCTTCAACCCGGCCGGTATGGTTTCATGGTAAATCGCCATGATTTCTAAGTCATGTTGACGGCAGACTTGAGCCAGAGTTCATCATGCCATTACCGCTGCATTTTGAGGATTCGTCTGTAAAACTTGTAATTTGTGGTCACAGAGGTGCTCTGTGCTAAATTTTCCATGGTGTAGAACATACCGCAGTGGTTTATATATATATATATATATATATATATATATATATATATATATATATATATATATATATATATATGTATATATATACATATATATATATATATATTTATATGTATATATATATATATATATATATATATATATATATATATATATATATATATATATATATATATATATATATATATATATATGTCGTGCCGAATAGGCAGAACTTGCGATCTTGGCTTAAATAGCAACGCTCATCTTGCCATATAGGACAAGTGAAAATTTGTGTATGCAATAATTTCGCCAAAATCATTCTGAACCTAACGAAAAAAATATATTTCACTGTGTTTGTTTAGTATTAAATTATTGTAAACAAATAAAAAAAATATTTAGTTGGGTTAGGCTAAAATAAATTGTTCTTGTTATAATAAGGTTAGATAAGTTTTCTTAGTTACTTTTCGTGCAAAATTATGAATTTTTACATCAACATTAATGAAAAAAATATATCTTTAAACGTATAAGAGAAAATTTTAGAAAGGACTTAATTTTAAAAGAGTTCTTGCTAATTGACCAGTTTTGCATATTCGGCACGACATATATATACATATATATATATATATATATATATATATATATATATATATGTCGTACCGAATAGGAAGAACTTGCGATCTTGGCTTAAAGAGCAACGCTCATCTCGCCATGTAGGACAAGGGAAAATTTGTGTATGCAATATTTTCGCCAAAATCATTCTGAACCTAACGAAAAAAATATATTTGATTGTGTTTGTTTAGTACTAAATTACTGTAAACGTATTTAAAATATATTTAGTTGGGTTAGGCTAAAATAAATTGTTTTTGTTATAATAAGGTTAGGTAAGTTTTTTAAGATTCTTTTGGTGCAAAATTAAAAGTTTTTACATTAACAATAATGAAAAAAATATATCTTTAAAGATACCTTTTAGTTTCATTATGTTAATGCATAAGAAAAAATTTCAGAAAGGACTTAATTTTAAATGAATTCTTGCTAATTGACCAGTTTTACATATTTGGCACGACATATATATATATATATATATATATATATATATATATATATATATATATATATATATATATATATATATATATATATATATATATATGTCGTGCCGAATAGGCAGAACTTGCGATCTTGGCTTAAATAGCAACGCTCATCTTGCCATATAGGACAAGTGAAAATTTGTGTATGCAATAATTTCGCCAAAATCATTCTGAACCTAACGAAAAAAATATATTTCACTGTGTTTGTTTAGTATTAAATTATTGTAAACAAATAAAAAAAATATTTAGTTGGGTTAGGCTAAAATAAATTGTTCTTGTTATAATAAGGTTAGATAAGTTTTCTTAGTTACTTTTCGTGCAAAATTATGAATTTTTACATCAACATTAATGAAAAAAATATATCTTTAAACGTATAAGAGAAAATTTTAGAAAGGACTTAATTTTAAAAGAGTTCTTGCTAATTGACCAGTTTTGCATATTCGGCACGACATATATATACATATATATATATATATATATATATATATATGTCGTACCGAATAGGAAGAACTTGCGATCTTGGCTTAAAGAGCAACGCTCATCTCGCCATGTAGGACAAGGGAAAATTTGTGTATGCAATATTTTCGCCAAAATCATTCTGAACCTAACGAAAAAAATATATTTGATTGTGTTTGTTTAGTACTAAATTACTGTAAACGTATTTAAAATATATTTAGTTGGGTTAGGCTAAAATAAATTGTTTTTGTTATAATAAGGTTAGGTAAGTTTTTTAAGATTCTTTTGGTGCAAAATTAAAAGTTTTTACATTAACAATAATGAAAAAAATATATCTTTAAAGATACCTTTTAGTTTCATTATGTTAATGCATAAGAAAAAATTTCAGAAAGGACTTAATTTTAAATGAATTCTTGCTAATTGACCAGTTTTACATATTTGGCACGACATATATATATATATATATATATATATATATATATATATATATATATATATATATATATATATATATATATATATATATATATATGTCGTGCCGAATAGGCAGAACTTGCGATCTTGGCTTAAATAGCAACGCTCATCTTGCCATATAGGACAAGTGAAAATTTGTGTATGCAATAATTTCGCCAAAATCATTCTGAACCTAACGAAAAAAATATATTTCACTGTGTTTGTTTAGTATTAAATTATTGTAAACAAATCTAAAATATATCTAGTTGGACTAGGCTAAAATAAATTGTTCTTGTTATAATAAGGTTAGGTAAGTTTTCTAAGATTCTTTTGGTGCAAAATTAAAAATTTTTACATTAACATTAATGAAAAAAATATATCTTTAAACGTATAAGAGAAAATTTTAGAAAGGACTTAATTTTAAATGAGTTCTTGCTAATTGACCAGTTTTACATATTCGGCACGACATATATATATATATATATATATATATATATATATATATATATATATATATATATATATATATATATATATATATATATATATATAAATATATATATATATATATATATATATATATATATATATATATATATATATATATATATATATATATATATATATATATGCAAGGAATTCGCAAGAGCAGACGAAATATACACAATCACTGATCTCTGGCTGAATGAGACTCGAACCTACGAACCTTGGAACAAGGTACGCAGTGCTATACCATTCTCACCACACTAGACAATACATTGGCGTCCAGCTTGCGCTAGACTTTGATCCAAGGCAACCAGCTTTCTCCCTGAAAGGTGGCTGCCTTAGATCAAAGTCTAGCGCAAGCTGGACGCCAAGGTATTGTCCAGTGTGGTGAGAATGGTAAGGCACTGCGTACCTTGTTCCAAGGTACGTAAATATGTACCTACGTACCTTGTTCCAAGGTACGTAGGTTTGAGTGTCCTTCAGCCAGAGATCAGTGTTTGTGTATATTTCGCCAGCTCTTGCGAATTCCTTGCATTGTTAAAATCTCTAGTAAGGCTGATGCATGCAGGGGATGAGATGAAAAGCTGTAAGTCTTCTTTCTCTCTGAAAGCTGGCTGCCTTGGATTAAAGTCTAGCGCAAGCTGGACACCAAGGTATTGTCCAGTGTGGTGAGAATGGTATAGCACTGCGTACCTTTTTCCAAGGTTCGTAGGTTCGAGTCTCATTCAGCCAGAGATCAGTGTTTATATATATAATATATATATATATATATATATATATATATATATATATATATATATATATATATATATATATATATATATATATGTCGTGCCGAATATGTAAAACTGGTCAATTAGCAAGAACTCCTTTAAAATTAAGTCCTTTCTAAAATTTTCTCGTATTCGTTTAAAGATATATTTTTTCATTAATGTTGATGTACAAATTTAGAATTTTGCACCAAAAGGAACTTAGAAAACTTACCTAACCTTATTATAACAAGAACAATTTATTTTAGCCTAACCCAACTAAATATATTTTAGATTTGTTTACAATAATTTAATACTAAACAAACACAGTGAAAAATAATTTTTTCGTTAGAACCAGAATGATTTTGGAGAAATTATTGCATACACAAATTTTCACTTGTCCAATATGGCAAGATGATCGTTGCTATTTAAGCCCAGATCTCAAGTTCTGCCTATTCGGCACGACATATATATATATATATATATATATATATATATATATATCTCTCTATATATATATCTGTCTATATATATATATGTATATATATATATATATGTATGTATATATATATATGTATATATATATATATATGTATGTATATATATATATGTGTATATATATATATTTATATATATATATATATATATTTATATATATATATATATATATATATATATATTTATATATATATATATATATATATACATATATATATATATATATATTATATATATATATATATATATATATATATATATATATATATATATATATATATATATATATATATATATATATATATATATATATATATACATACATATATATATATATATATATATATATATATATATATATATATATATATATATATATATATATATATACATACATATATATATATATATATATATATACAAAAAAAAAAAAAAATATATATATATATATATATATATATATATATATATATAAATATATATATATATATATATATATATATATATATATATATATATATATATATGTATATATATATATATATATATATATATATATATATGTATATATATATATATATATATATATATATATATATGTATATATATATATATGAATATATATATACATATATATATATATATATATATATATATATATATATATATATATATATATATATATATATATATATATATATATATTTATATATATAGTGAATATTTTGAAATAAATTATTTTTAATAATATGGGCGCCGCTGCAACACTGGCAAGACTGAGCTGTGATCTCAGTCAAATAATTTATTCTCGAATAAGTGGTATGATTTATGGTGAGGTTCCAACAAGCTACAGTAAATCTATTAAAGTTTCCATGGAATATTTTATCCACTGAGAAATACTCTACCTACTATGATACATTATGTAGCCTGGTATGTGTTATCTAGGGTAGAATATCTCATATTGTGTGTAATGTTCTACACAACGAGTGTTATAGTGAGCAGTGTGTAATATAGTGTGTAATGTTTATATAGTATACTGTGTGTAATATAGTGTGTAATGTTTATATAGTATACTGTTTGTAATATAGTGTGTAGTGTTTATATAGTATACAGTGTGTAATATAGTATTCACTGCTTCACATGTGCCATGTTTATATAGTAAACATTATTATAGTCTTCAGTGTTTAATGAATATACTGCGTAATAAAGTGTGCAGTGTGTAATACAGTGTAGAGGTTGTAATATAAAGAGTGTAATATGGTATACAGGGTATTATAGTAAACAGTGTTTAATGTAGTATTCAGTGTGTAATATAGTATGTACTGTTTAACATTTAATACGGTATGAACTATGATATACACTGGAATATGGTATAGCGTGTGCATGTATTATCCAGTGTGGAAAATACAGTGTTATGCAGTGTGTAATATCTTATGCAGTGTGTAATATCTTATGCAATGTGTAATACCTTATGCAGTGTGGAATATCTTGTGCAGTGTGTAATACCTTGTGCAGTGAGTAATATCTTGTGCAGTGTGTAATATCTCGTGCAGTGTGGAATATCTTGTGCAGTGTGGAATATCTTGTGCAGTGTGTAATATCTTGTGCAGTATGTAATATCTTGTGCAGTGTGTAATATCTTGTGCAGTGTGTAATACCTTATGCAGTGTGGAATATCTTGTGCAGTGTGTAATATCTTGTGCAGTGTGTAATATCTTGTGCAGTGTGTAATATCTTGTGCAGTATGTAATATCTTGTGCAGTGTGTAATATCTTGTGCAGTGTGTAATACCTTATGCAGTATGTAATATCTTGTGCAGTGTGTAATATCTTGTGCAGTATGTAATATCTTGTGCAGTGTGTAATATCTTGTGCAGTATGTAATATCTTGTGCAGTGTGTAATATCTTGTGCAGTGTGTAATATCTTGTGCAGTGTGTAATATCTTGTGCAGTGTGTAATATCTTGTGCAGTGTGGAATATCTTGTGCAGTGTGTAATATCTTGTGCAGTGTGTAATATCTTGTGCAGTGTGTAATATCTTGTGCAGTGTGTAATATCTTGTGCAGTGTGTAATATCTTGTGCAGTGTGGAATATCTTGTGCAGTGTGTAATATCTTGTGCAGTGTGGAATATCTTGTGCAGTGTGTAATATCTTGTGCAGTGTGTAATATCTTGTGCAGTGTGTAATATCTTGTGCAGTGTGTAATATCTTGTGCAGTGTGTAATATCTTGTGCAGTGTGTAATATCTTGTGCAGTGTGTAATATCTTGTGCAGTGTGTAATATCTTGTGCAGTGTGTAATATCTTGTGCAGTGTGTAATATCTTGTGCAGTGTGTAATATCTTGTGCAGTGTGTAATATCTTGTGCAGTGTGTAATATCTTGTGCAGTGTGTAATATCTTGTGCATCTTGTGCAGTGTGTAATATCTTGTGCAGTGTGTAATATCTTGTGCAGTGTGTAATATCTTGTGCAGTGTGTAATATCTTGTGCAGTGTGTAATATCTTGTGCAGTGTGTAATATCTTGTGCAGTGTGTAATATCTTGTGCAGTGTGTAATATCTTGTGCAGTGTGTAATATCTTGTGCAGTGTGTAATATCTTGTGCAGTGTGTAATATCTTGTGCAGTGTGGAATATCTTGTGCAGTGTGTAATATCTTGTGCAGTGTGTAATATCTTGTGCAGTGTGTAATATCTTGTGCAGTGTGTAATATCTTGTGCAGTGTGTAATATCTTGTGCAGTGTGTAATATCTTGTGCAGTGTGTAATATCTTGTGCAGTGTGTAATATCTTGTGCAGTGTGTAATATCTTGTGCAGTGTGTAATATCTTGTGCAGTGTGTAATATCTTGTGCAGTGTGTGATATCTTGTGCAGTGTGTAATATCTTGTGCAGTGTGTAATATCTTGTGCAGTGTGTAATATCTTCTGCAGTGTGTAATATCTTGTGCAGTATGTAATATCTTGTGCAGTGTGTGATATCTTGTGCAGTGTGTAATATCTTCTGCAGTGTGTAATATCTTGTGCAGTATGTAATATCTTGTGCAGTGTGTAATATCTTGTGCAGTGTGTAATATCTTGTGCAGTGTGTAATATCTTGTGCAGTGTGTAATATCTTGTGCAGTGTGTAATATCTTGTGCAGTGTGTAATATCTTGTGCAGTGTGTAATATCTTGTGCAGTGTGTAATATCTTGTGCAGTGTGTAATATCTTGTGCAGCAGTGTGTAATATCTTGTGCAGTGTGTAATATCTTGTGCAGTGTGTAATATCTTGTGCAGTGTGTAATATCTTGTGCAGTAATATCTTGTGCAGTGTGTAATATCTTGTGCAGTGTGTAATATCTTGTGCAGTGTGTAATATCTTGTGCAGTGTGTAATATCTTGTGCAGTGTGTAATATCTTGTGCAGTGTGTAATATCTTGTGCAGTGTGTAATATCTTGTGCAGTGTGTAATATCTTGTGCAGTGTGTAATATCTTGTGCAGTATGTAATATCTTGTGCAGTGTGTAATATCTTGTGCAGTGTGTAATATCTTGTGCAGTATGTAATATCTTGTGCAGTGTGTAATATCTTGTGCAGTGTGTAATACCTTATGCAGTGTGGAATATCTTGTGCAGTGTGTAATATCTTGTGCAGTGTGTAATACCTTATGCAGTGTGGAATATCTTATGCAGTGTGTAATATCTTGTGCAGTGTGTAATATCTTGTGCAGTGTGTAATACCTTATGCAGTGTGGAATATCTTATGCAGTGTGTAATATCTTGTGCAGTGTGTAATATCTTGTGCAGTGTGTAATATCTTGTGCAGTCTGGAATATCTTGTGCAGTGTGTAATATCTTGTGCAGTGTGTAATATCTTGTGCAGTGTGTAATATCTTGTGCAGTGTGTAATATCTTGTGCAGTGTGGAATATCTTGTGCAGTGTGTAATATCTTGTGCAGTGTGTAATATCTTGTGCAGTATGTAATATCTTGTGCAGTGTGTAATATCTTGTGCAGTGTGTAATATCTTGTGCAGTATGTAATATCTTGTGCAGTGTGTAATATCTTGTGCAGTGTGTAATACCTTATGCAGTGTGGAATATCTTGTGCAGTGTGTAATATCTTGTGCAGTATGTAATATCTTGTGCAGTGTGTAATATCTTGTGCAGTGTGTAATACCTTATGCAGTGTGGAATATCTTGTGCAGTGTGTAATATCTTGTGCAGTGTGTAATACCTTATGCAGTGTGGAATATCTTGTGCAGTGTGTAATATCTTGTGCAGTATGTAATATCTTGTGCAGTGTGTAATATCTTGTGCAGTATGTAATATCTTGTGCAGTGTGTAATATCTTGTGCAGTGTGTAATATCTTGTGCAGTATGTAATATCTTGTGCAGTGTGTAATATCTTGTGCAGTATGTAATATCTTGTGCAGTGTGTAATATCTTGTGCAGTGTGTAATATCTTGTGCAGTGTGTAATATCTTGTGCAGTATGTAATATCTTGTGCAGTGTGTAATATCTTGTGCAGTATGTAATATCTTGTGCAGTGTGTAATATCTTGTGCAGTGTGTAATATCTTGTGCAGTATGTAATATCTTGTGCAGTGTGTAATATCTTGTGCAGTATGTAATATCTTGTGCAGTGTGTAATATCTTGTGCAGTGTGTAATATCTTGTGCAGTGTGTAATATCTTGTGCAGTGTGTAATATCTTGTGCAGTGTGTAATATCTTGTGCAGTGTGTAATATCTTGTGCAGTGTGTAATATCTTGTGCAGTGTGTAATATCTTGTGCAGTGTGTAATATCTTGTGCAGTGTGTAATATCTTGTGCAGTGTGTAATATCTTGTGCAGTGTGTAATATCTTGTGCAGTGTGTAATATCTTGTGCAGTATGTAATATCTTGTGCAGTGTGTAATATCTTGTGCAGTGTGTAATATCTTGTGCAGTGTGGAATATCTTGTGCAGTGTGTAATATCTTGTGCAGTGTGTAATATCTTGTGCAGTGTGTAATATCTTGTGCAGTGTGTAATATCTTGTGCAGTGTGTAATATCTTGTGCAGTGTGTAATATCTTGTGCAGTGTGTAATATCTTGTGCAGTGTGTAATATCTTGTGCAGTGTGGAATATCTTGTGCAGTGTGTAATATCTTGTGCAGTGTGGAATATCTTGTGCAGTGTGGAATATCTTGTGCAGTGTGTAATATCTTGTGCAGTGTGTAATATCTTGTGCAGTGTGTAATATCTTGTGCAGTGTGGAATATCTTGTGCAGTGTGTAATATCTTGTGCAGTGTGGAATATCTTGTGCAGTGTGTAATATCTTGTGCAGTGTGTAATATCTTGTGCAGTGTGTAATATCTTGTGCAGTGTGTAATATCTTGTGCAGTGTGGAATATCTTGTGCAGTGTGTAATATCTTGTGCAGTGTGGAATATCTTGTGCAGTGTGGAATATCTTGTGCAGTGTGGAATATCTTGTGCAGTGTGTAATATCTTGTGCAGTGTGGAATATCTTGTGCAGTGTAATATCTTGTGCAGTGTGTAATATCTTGTGCAGTGTGTAATATCTTGTGCAGTGTGTAATATCTTGTGCAGTGTGTAATATCTTGTGCAGTGTGTAATATCTTGTGCAGTGTGGAATATCTTGTGCAGTGTGGAATATCTTGTGCAGTGTGTAATATCTTGTGCAGTGTGTAATATCTTGTGCAGTGTGTAATATCTTGTGCAGTGTGTAATATCTTGTGCAGTGTGTAATATCTTGTGCAGTGTGTAATATCTTGTGCAGTGTGTAATATCTTGTGCAGTGTGTAATATCTTGTGCAGTGTGGAATATCTTGTGCAGTGTGGAATATCTTGTGCAGTGTGTAATATCTTGTGCAGTGTGTAATATCTTGTGCAGTGTGTAATATCTTGTGCAGTGTGTAATATCTTGTGCAGTGTGTAATATCTTGTGCAGTGTGTAATATCTTGTGCAGTGTGTAATATCTTGTGCAGTGTGGAATATCTTGTGCAGTGTGGAATATCTTGTGCAGTGTGGAATATCTTGTGCAGTGTGTAATATCTTGTGCAGTGTGGAATATCTTGTGCAGTGTGTAATATCTTGTGCAGTGTGTAATATCTTGTGCAGTGTGTAATATCTTGTGCAGTGTGTAATATCTTGTGCAGTGTGTAATATCTTGTGCAGTGTGTAATATCTTGTGCAGTGTGTAATATCTTGTGCAGTGTGTAATATCTTGTGCAGTGTGTAATATCTTGTGCAGTGTGTAATATCTTGTGCAGTGTGTAATATCTTGTGCAGTGTGTAATATCTTGTGCAGTGTGTAATATCTTGTGCAGTGTGTAATATCTTGTGCAGTGTGTAATATCTTGTGCAGTGTGTAATATCTTGTGCAGTGTGTAATATCTTGTGCAGTGTGTAATATCTTGTGCAGTGTGTAATATCTTGTGCAGTGTGGAATATCTTGTGCAGTGTGTAATATCTTGTGCAGTGTGTAATATCTTGTGCAGTGTGTAATATCTTGTGCAGTGTGTAATATCTTGTGCAGTGTGTAATATCTTGTGCAGTGTGTAATATCTTGTGCAGTGTGTAATATCTTGTGCAGTGTGGAATATCTTGTGCAGTGTGGAATATCTTGTGCAGTGTGGAATATCTTGTGCAGTGTGTAATATCTTGTGCAGTGTGGAATATCTTGTGCAGTGTGTAATATCTTGTGCAGTGTGTAATATCTTGTGCAGTGTGTAATATCTTGTGCAGTGTGTAATATCTTGTGCAGTATGTAATATCTTGTGCAGTGTGTAATATCTTGTGCAGTGTGTAATATCTTGTGCAGTGTGTAATATCTTGTGCAGTATGTAATATCTTGTGCAGTGTGTAATATCTTGTGCAGTATGTAATATCTTGTGCAGTGTGTAATATCTTGTGCAGTATGTAATATCTTGTGCAGTATGTAATATCTTGTGCAGTATGTAATATCTTGTGCAGTGTGTAATATCTTGTGCAGTATGTAATATCTTGTGCAGTATGTAATATCTTGTGCAGTATGTAATATCTTGTGCAGTATGTAATATCTTGTGCAGTGTGTAATATCTTGTGCAGTGTGTAATATCTTGTGCAGTATGTAATATCTTGTGCAGTATGTAATATCTTGTGCAGTGTGTAATATCTTGTGCAGTATGTAATATCTTGTGCAGTGTGTAATATCTTGTGCAGTATGTAATATCTTGTGCAGTATGTAATATCTTGTGCAGTATGTAATATCTTGTGCAGTATGTAATATCTTGTGCAGTGTGTAATATCTTGTGCAGTGTGGAATATATTATCTACTGTGTAATATGCAGAGTGGAATGTTATCCCGTGGTGAACAAAAGAGGAAAAAGGCGTTACCTTTGCACCCTTCTGGCTGGCTGGTATGCTGGCTGGCTGGCTGGCTGGCTGGCTGGCTGGCTGGCTGGCAGGCTGGCAGGCTGGCTGGCAGGCTGGCTGGCTGGCTGGCTGGCTGGCTGGCTGGCTGAGAGTGCCGGCCCTGACATTTGACTGCCAATGACACTTCATGCTGGCCCACCAGGCAGCTCATGCATTATGTCACAAGCTTCTTATAGAAACTGGAAATGATTTCATAGCAAGAACTGCACTCCTCTCGCGTTTGTTTTTACCGGTGATCTCAGCGGTCCGTATTTGTGTATGAATATATATATATATATCGTGCCGAATAGGTAAAACTTGCGATCTTGGCTTAAATAGCAACTCTTTTCTTGCTAAATAAGGCAAACGAACATTTGTGTATGCAATAATTTCGCAAAAATCATTCTGATCCTAACGGAAAAAAACATACGTTGCGCTTGTTATAATAAGGTTACGCAAGTTTTCTAAGGTACTTTTGGTACAAAATTGTTAATTTTTACTTTAACATTAACGAAAATATATATCTTTAAAAGTAAAAGAGAAAATTTTAGAAAGGACTTAATTTTAAATGAATTCTTGCTAAATGACCAATTTTACCTATTCGGCACGACATATATATATATATATATATATATATATATATATATATATATATATATATATATATATATATATATATATATATATATATATGTATATATATATATATATATATATATATGTATATATATATATATATATATATATATATATATATATATATATATATGCATATACATATATATGCATATATATATATATATATATATATATATATGCATATACATATATTACTCTGTGTCCTTGTAATGTTTATAACGGCTTGACAAAGCTCCTGGAAGGCGATTCGCTGCAACAATAAAATGTCACATTAGTTGCATCTGTGTCGACTTACCTAACATTTTGTTGGTAATTCTGCCATTATTATCTCTGGATAATACGTTTAGTAACCACGCACGTCCTTCTAATCTCCAAGCTACGAATTCTCTGCATAATATTCATACCGCACATTGCCCTCAGACACATTTCCACTGCCTCCAACCTCCTCCTAGGTGCAACATTCTCAACCCATACTTCACACCCCTATAAGAGTGTTGATGCCATTGTATCTCATACATTCACCCCTTGTATATATATATATATATATATATATATATATATATATATATATATATATATATATATATATATATATATATATATATATAAACACTGATCTCTGGCTGAAGGAGACTCGAACCTACGAACCTTATGACAAGATACGCAGTGCTTTACCAATCTACCCACACTGGACCAATACCTTGGCGTGTAGCATGCGCTACACGTTTGATCCATGGCAGGCAGCTTTCAGGGAGAAGGCTTACAGCTTTTCATCTCATCCCCTGCATGCATCAGCCTTACTAGAGATTTGAACAATGCAAGGAATTCGAATTCCTTGCATTGTTCAAATCTCTAGTAAGGCTGATGCATGCAGGGGATGAGATGAAAAGCTGTAAGCCTTTTCCCTGAAAGCTGGCTGCCTTGGATCAAACGTGTAGCGCATGCTACACGCCAAGGTATTGGTCCAGTGTGGGTAGATTGGTAAAGCACTGCGTACCTTGTCCTAAGGTTCGTAGGTTCGAGTCTCCTTCAGCCAGAGATCAGTGTTTGTGTATATTTCGCATGCTCTCGCGAATTCCTTGCATATATATATATATATATATATATATATATATATATATATATATATATATATATATATATATATATATATATATATATATGTCGTGCCGAATAAGCAGAACTTGCGATCTTGGCTTAAATAGCAACGCTCATCTTGCCATATAGGACAAGTGAAATTTTGTGTATGCAATAACTTCGCCAAAATCATTCTGAACCTAACGAAAAAAAATGTATTTCACTGTGTTTGTTTAGTATTAAATTATTGTAAACAAATCTAAAATATATTTAGTTGGGTTAGGCTAAAATAAATTGGGCTTGTTATAATAAGGTTAGGTAAGTTTTCTAAGATTCTTTTGGTGCAAAATTAAAATTTTTTATATTAACATTAATGAAAAAAATGTATCTTTAAACGTATAAGAGAAAATTTTAGAAAGGACTTAATTTTAAATGAGTTCTTGCTAACTGACCAGTTTTACATATTCGGCACGACATATATATATATATATATATATATATATATATATATATATATATATATATATATATATATATATATATATATATATATATATATATATATATATATATATATATATATGTATGCATATGGAGGTACCACCTCTAGAACTTAACTGGGGACCCTCATCCTCAGAGAAGACAATAAACGTACCTCAGAGAAAACTCAAGGTTCTCCCCGGAGCTGTTTGAATATTTTCTTCTCCTACCACCCTTATATTTTTATGCTACATGCTAACTTTATTAATAGAAAGAATACATTGATAGAAAACACAGACATGAATATATTGGTACAATATATCAAAGGTTATGAATCTCTTCCAGCTCCTCCGACGCCGAACGCGAGTCCAGTATGCAGCATGCATTTCCCCTCTGGATGGCCACGGTGAGGCGCTGGAACATGAAAGTGGCTGCTCTTGGGTCCTTGGTGGTGTCGATGAGTCTGGAACCCAGTTCTTATATGAAACATGTGGCATTTTTTCCCCATGATCCTAAGGTCTTTGATCCCACTGGGACAAACTGATACTGTTGGCTTATGTCCCTGTACTTGCTCATCTTGTACTCCTCCCTGTGGTCAGCAGCTCCTCCCTGTCACCCGACACTATGATGGATATAGGTGTCAGTCAGTGTGGACACACAGGTATAGTCCCATGCTAAGAGCTTACCATTCTTCCAAAGGTAGATGGTGATCCTATCGTGGAGGTTTGCTGGGTTGTGGGTATTGTTGGCTGCTAGTGATCGGGGCTCCCTCTCGGCTGGGCATCCAGCTGTAGCAAGGGTTCTGTTTATGATGTCGTTGACCTCACTGTGTCTTGCATGCCAGTCCTTGGTTTTGGAACAGTTAAAACCATGTAGACCACATTGGTCGGCTTGAGCATCACCGCAAATACCTAGGCAGCAAGGCACAGAACCACTGCAATACAGAGGGTCCTAGAGTCGAGGCGCGTTTCCATTGCCGAAATTGGAACTGTTTGAAGGAAGTCCCCGGAGTGAGGTGCGCTCACAGCATGGAGACGGGCAGTCTCCCTGTCTGAAGTTACAGCCCTAAGCATGTTGACAAGCACCTTTTACAGCGATGGGGCCATCCCAGCTTGACTGTTTGTAGGCCAGTGCTGCAATAGGGTTTGGTGATGGAGGAACAAGAGCCTTAAATTCACTGATGGCTCTAGCATAGTTAGGGTCCTGTATTCCTGCTAAGTCACTGAGGTTGCCTGGAAGAGGATAGGAAAGCTGGTAGGGCAATCTGGGAGGATCTGCGTACTCCCAGCTCCCCAAGCCTGACTGGAAGTGAGGCTTGCAACCACTGTCCATCTTCGAGGCAAAGATTCAATACACTCTCTAGCATGGTCTTAAGAAGAGAGTCATATTCCTTGAGTTTCGGAGTGGTGAAGGCTGGAGAGCATCTCAGAAAGTAGGTAAGTTTTGGGATTGACAGGCACCTGGTGAGTAGGTGGAAGGCATCATGTGTATCGATGTCTTTCATCCTGCCTTCCATCGTCCTGAGGTCTGAGACTTTTTTTTTCTAGGATCAGATCAATGGCACTGGACCCAAGAGGAGCACCAAGGAGAGTGCTGTTGGCTGGATCAATGGCTCGTTCTCCTGGTAAAACAGCACTAATATTCTGGATCATCTGACGATTGGTAGTAACTATTTCACATTTGGTGGGGTTTAAAGATAGGCCAGGCGTTCTCCCATGTCTTCAATTTTTCTGATTTCCTCTAAGAGAGATTCTGTAGTGTCAGCTAGGGTACCATCATCCAAGAACCAGATATTGAGCTCACTGGAGAGTGCTTCCGTGACTTCCTTGATGACCAAACAGAATAGGAAGGGGGCGAGAGGGTCCCCCTGTTGCACACCCTCACCCTCATGGTTCCCAAATAAGAGTTTAGAAATCAAGAAATCACACTATAAGACGACTCAATAAAGGGATAGAGGGAAGTGAAGAGTCTAGAAACTGCTTGGAGAGCAGAATCCCTTCTGACTAGGTTGAAAGCGTTGGCAAAGTCCAATTTGATCAAGGCTTTTTCATCGGACATGTTGTTGACATATATATACACATACATACATATATATATATATATATATATATATATATATATATATATATATATATATATATATATATATATATATATATATATATATATATATATATATATATGTCGTGCCGAATATGTAAAACTGGTCAATTAGCAAGAACTCATTTAAAATTAAGTCCTTTCTAAAATTTTCTCTTATACGTTTAAAGATATATTTTTTTCATTAATGTTGATGTACAAATTTATAATTTTGTACCAAAAGGAACTTAGAAAACTTACCTAACCTTATTATAGCAAGAACAATTTATTTTAGCCTAACCCATCTAAATATATTTTAGATTTGTTTACAATAATTTAATACTAAACAAACACAGTGAAATATATTTTTTTCGTTAGGTTCAGAATGAATTTGGCGAAATTATTGCATACACAAATTTTCACTTGTCCTATATGGCAAGATGAGCGTTGTTATTTAAGCCAAGATCATAAGTTCTGCCTATTCGGCACGACATGTATATATATATATATATATATATATATATATATATATATATATATATATATATATATAGATATATATATATATATATATATATATATATATATATATGTCGTGCCGAATATGTAAAACTGGTCAATTAGCAAGAACTCATTTAAAATTAAGTCCTTTCAAAAATTTTCTCTTATAAGTTTAAAGACATATTTTTTTCATTAATGTTAATGTAAAAATTTCTAATTTTACACCAAAAGGAACTTAGAAAACTTACCTAACCTTATTATAACATGCGCAATTTATTTTAGCTTAACCCAACTAAATATATTTTAGATTTGTTTACAGTAATTTAATACTAAACAAACACAGTGAAATATATTTTTTTCGTTAGGTTCAGAATGATTTTGGCGAAATTATTGCATACACAAATTTTCGCTTGTCCTATATGGCAAGATGAGCGTTGCTATTTAAGCCAAGATCGCAAGTTCTGCCTATTCGGCACGACATATATATATATATATATATATATATATATATATATATATATATATATATATATATATATATATATATATATATATATATATATATGTATATATATATATATATATATATATATATATATATATATATATATATATTTATGTATATATATATATATATATATATATATATATATATATATATATATATATATATATATTTATATATATATATATATATATATATATATATATATATATATATATATATATATATATATATATATATATATATATATATATATATATATATATATATATATATATGCAATAAGATCACAGTAAACAGGTGATTTCAGAATATGCAAAGCAACCACTGTGAAAGGATAGAGAAATTCCAAGCGCTTTCGTGACTACTCACATTATCAAGGAACAATGATAATGTGAGTAGTCACGAAAGCGCTTGGAATTTCTCTATTCTTTCACAGTGGTTGTTTTGCATATATATATAAATTGCTTACGTACTAGGCAACAAGACCTCGATCTCGACCTTATGGACGCATCATCTCGTGCAGGTCATTGTGTTAGTATCACCTCGGGTTGGACTACGTGGAGGTATCACCTATGGATTGACCACGTGGAGGTACCACCTATGGATTGACAACGTGGTGGTATCACCTCAGGATGGTCCACGTGGTAATCCACAGTCCAGCAGTATTTATAAATCTAGACCCCATGTTATATTTCAACTCTTTTGAGCGATATTTTTTCATAATTATCCCGAAGCATTATTATGTGTAAACAAATAGATCGCCACAAGCTGTAAACTATCACTCCATTACTACTACTATTAATATTGCCTCCCTTCACTCCCTTTCTGTCTCTTGCGTCACTAAAACTACTCTCTCTACTTACTGCTACTACTTCCTCGACCAGCCTTACCATTACTTCTTTTTCTTCCTCTCCTTGTCCCGTCCCTGTCCCCCTCGAGTATAGATACTGTCTCCCTCACTCTTCTGTGTTAGTGTCGGATTGCAACATCGTCATAAGCTTCTCTCTCTCTATGTTCGGATTATTTGTTTAGTGGAGTTTTATTACACCAGTACAGAGCATCACATGATGCATACAAAGAGTGGTGTTTTATTACACCAGTTCAGAACGCCACACGATGTAAACAAAGAGTGGTGCTTTATTACACCAGTGCAGAACGCCACACGATGTAAACAAAGAGTGGTGCTTTATTACACCAGTGCAGAACGCCACACGATGTAAACAAAGAGTGGTGCTTTATTACACCAGTTCAGAACGCCACACGATGTAAACAAAGAGTGGTGCTTTATTACACTAGTGCAGAACGCCACACGATGTAAACAAAGAGTGGTGCTTTATTACACTAGTGCAGAACGCCACACGATGTAAACAAAGAGTGGTGCTTTATTACACCAGTGAAGAACGCCACACGATGTAAACAAAGAGTGGTGCTTTATTACACCAGTGCAGAACGCCACACGATGTAAACAAAGAGTGGTGCTTTATTACACCAGTGAAGAACGCCACACGATGTAAACCAGTTGGACTTGAGCATTAAAATCAAGGACCTTTTCATTTTTCCTGCCGTAAAACTGGAATGCTCAACTATGCAGTATTTTCCCCCCGATATTTTACAGTTATTAAATAATTCTTAAATATTTAATGAACCTTGGTTATTTTTTTTTTCTCAAATTTTCTTGGAGAGAGATTTCAGCATCGTGACGTGAAATGTAAAGCCGAAATATTACGTCATTGTTGTTATTAGCGTAGCCCAGGTGACCTGAAACATTTCATGATCACTTCTTGGCCTTTATGACCACTTCATGACTTTTATGACCACTTCATGACCTTTATGACCACTTCATGACCTTTATGACCACTTCATGACCTTTATGATCTCTTCCTGACCTTTATGTCCTCTTCATGACCTTTATGACCACTTCATGACTTTTATGACCACTTCATGACCTTTATGACCTCTTCATGCCCTTTATGACCTCTTCATGACCTTTATGACCACTTCATGACCTTTATGACCACTTCATGACCTTTATGACCTCTTCATGACCTTTATGACCTCTTCATGACCTTTATGACCACTTCATGACCTTTATGACCTCTTCATGACCTTTATGACCACTTCATGACCTTTATGACTTCTTCATGACCTTTATGACCTCTTCATGACCTTTATGACCACTTCATGACCTTTATGACCTCTTCATGACCTTTATGACCTCTTCATGACCTTTATGACTTCTTCATGACCTTTATGACCACTTCATGACCTTTATGACCTCTTCATGACCTTTATAACCTCTTCATGACCTTTATGGCCACTTCATGACCTTTATGACCTCTTCATGACCTTTATGACCTCTTCATGACCTTTATGACCACTTCATGACCTTTATGACCGCTTCATGACCTTTATGACCACTTCATGATCTTTATGACCTCTTCATGACCTTTATGACCACTTCATGACCTTTATGACCACTTCATGACCTTTATGACCTCTTCATGACCTTTATGACCACTTCGTGATCTTTATGACCACTTTATGACCTTTATGACCACTTCATGACCTTTATGACCACTTCATGACCTTTATGACCACTTCATGGCTTTCAAGATCACTTCATAATCACTCATGAATACTTCAAGGTCACTTCATGACCTTTATAATCATTAATGAACATTTCAAGGTCATTTCATGATCTTCATGATCATTTCATGAATATTTCATAATGTTCGTGATCACTTCATGATGTTTATGACCATTCTGACCTTCCTGACCTTCACGACCCCCTGCTTGACATTCGTGACCTTCATGACCTTTACAGTCCCTTCATAACATTCTTGACCTTAACGATCCTTTCACGACCTTCACAATTTCTTAACAATGCTGAAATTCACGAACCCATCATGACCATCCTGACCTTCACGATCCCTTCGTGACCTTTCGGATCTTTACGGTTTTTATGACTTCTGATCTTCATGGTCCCTTCATGACCTTCTTTCCTCTCACAGTCCCTTCGTGACCTTCATGACCTTCACGGTCCCTTCATGACCTTCACGGTCCCTTCATGACCTTCCCGACCTTCACGGTCCCTTCATGACCTTCCTGACCTTCACGGTCCTTCATGACCTTCTCGACCTTCACGGTCCCTTCATGACCTTCCCAACCTTCACGGTCCCTTCCTGACCTTCATGATCTTCACGGTTCCTTCATGACCTTCCCAACCTTCACGGTCCCTTCATGACCTTCCCGACCTTCACGGTCCCTTCATGACATTCTCAACCTTCACGGTCCCTTCATGACCTTCCCAACCTTCACGGTCCCTTCCTGACCTTCCCAACCTTCACGGTCCCTCCATGACCTTCCCGAACTTCACGGTCCCTTCATGACCTTCCCAACCTTCACGGTCCCTTCATGACCTTCCCAACCTTCACGGTCCCTTCCTGACCTTCCCAACCTTCACGGTCCCTTCATGACCTTCTTTCCTCTCACAGTCCCTTCGTGACCTTCATGACCTTCACGGTCCCTTCATGACCTTCCCGACCTTCACGGTCCCTTCATGACCTTCCTGACCTTCACGGTCCCTTCATGACCTTCCCGACCTTCACGGTCCCTTCATGACCTTCCCGATCTTCATGATCCCTTCATGACCTTCCCAACCTTCACGGTCCCTTCATGACCTTCATGACCTTCACGGTCCCTTCATGACCTTCCCGATCATCACGCTCCCTTCATGACCTTCCCGACCTTCCTCTTTCCCTTCATGACCTTCCCGACCTTCACGGTCCCTTCATGACCTTCCCAACCTTAACGGTCCCTTCATGACCTTCCTGACCTTCACGGTCTGTTCATGACCTCCCTGACCTTCACGGTATTTTCATGACCTTTCTGACCTTCATGGTCCATTTATGACTTTCCTGACCATAACGGTCCCTTTCATAACTTTCATGACCTTCACAATCCCTTCATGAACTCCCTGACCTTAACGGACCTTCCATGACCTTCATGATCTTCCTGACCTTCACGGTCTCTTCATGACCTTCATGGTCCCTTCATGACTTTCATGACCCTCACATTCCCTTCATGACCTTCCTGACCTTCACGGTCCCTTGATGACCTTCAAGGTGCGTTGATGTTTCGGTGAATTTCAGGTTTTTTTATGAATGGTTTACAAAACGGTCAAGTTCGTAATTCTTCATTGTGGTAACGTATCGCCAGTCAGTGGCTTCTTCAGTCCAATACAGAGAAGAACACATCAAGACGAGGAGGTGTTTGAGGTGATCAGTCCCTCAGGCTTCAGTCGATGCGTTCACTCCATACAAATCTTGTCAGACACAGCAACATGTTGGGATCTGGATCTAAGAAATTCTTTAAAGCTTGTCTAACCTATAAGAGTGACCTACCTGGAATTTACCTGGAGAAGGTTTCGGGGATCAACGCCCCCATGGCCCAGTCTGAGACCAGGCCTCATGGTGGATCAGGGTCTGATCAACCAGGCTTTTACTGCTGGCCGGACGCAAGCTGACGTACGAAGCACAGCCCGGTTGGTCAGGTACTGACTTTAGGTGCCTGTCCAGTGCCTGCTTGAAGACAGCCAGGGGTCGATTGGTAATCCCCCTTATGTATGCCGGGAGGCAATTGAACAGTCTTGGGCCCCGGACACTTTTTACCTACTTCCATTAACAACATTAGTAATAATAATAATAATAATAATAATAATAATAATAATAATAATAATAATAATAATAATAATAATAATAATAATAATAATAATAAAATCCCTATTTACTACAAGTACATGTACAAGGTATACAGTCCCAGCTGACATCAATGACATACTACTATATAGAAAACCGTTTTTTTTTTTGTTATGCAGAGCATTTCGGGCAAATTATGTTATTTTTGTCCCCAGGATGCGATCCACACCAGTCGATTAACATTCAGGTACGTATTTTACTGATAGGTAAAGAGGGACAGCAGATGTCTTAAGGAAACAGGTCCTAATGTTTTTATCGTATCAGGGATCGACCCCCCCGAACCTCCGTGTGTGAGCTGAATGCACTAGCAATCGACTGATGACTGCTTACTACTGCTTCACCTCATCTACACGGATATGCTATACTTATATCAGGATTGATGGACTGAAAACATCAGGTTGAAGGACTGTTTAATACCAAATCCCTTCTCATCTTCCACCGTTCTTCTCTGTATTGGACTGAAGGAGCCACTGGCTGGCGATTCCTTTCAAAAATAAATATTCACAAGTGTCTCAATACACAGTTCAGGCTTTGTTAAATACATCATCAGGTATCTTAATTAACATTTCAACATCGTCCTCGACATCTTCATCATAACAAAGTAAACTTCCTGGTATCATACTTAGTTAGGCCTCGTCTAGATTACGCTACACAGTTCTGGTCACCGTGTTACAGAATGGATATAAATGCACTGGAAAACGTACAGAGGAGGATGACAAAGATGATCCCATGTATCAGAAATCTTCCCTATGAGGAGAGACTGAGGTCCCTGAATCTGTACTCTTTAGAAAGGCGTAGAATTAGGGAGGATATGATTGAGGTGTATAAATGGAAAACAGGAATTAATAAAGGAGATGTAAATAGCGTGCTAAAAATATCTAGCACAGACAAGACTCGCAGCAATGGTTTCAAGTTGGAAAAATTCAGATTCAGGAAGAATATAGGAAAGCACTGGTTTGGTAATAGAGTTGTGGATGAGTGGAACAAACTCCCGAGTACCGTCATAGAAGCTAAGACGTTGTGTAGTTTTAAAAATAGGTTAGATAAATACCTGACTGGGTGTGGGTGGGTCAGATGCCGTGCTCCTTCCTTAAGTGAATGTGACTGATCTGACTAGGTCAAGGCATTGGGTTAAGCCGGTGGGAGAACTGGACCTGCCTCGCATGGGCCAGTAGGCCTGTTGCAGTGTTTCTTCTTTCTTATGTTCTGATGTTCTTAACAACATAAAAGTCTTGAAAATTGTATAAAATACCAATAAGTTAATGATTAAGACACATATACAACAGTTTCGCCCATACAGTGGACCTACTGTGTAGGTGAAACGTTTCAACAATATAGATACCCAACTGTTACACATGTGTCTTAGTCATCGATATAAAAATCATCCTTGACATCATCCCCATAACAATTTAAACATCATGGACATCACCATAAAATTTCAACATCATTGTTGACATCATCTCATCATTACCATAACACTTCATATAACACCATAAATTAAATAAACGCTGAGGTTATAAATAATATACTATAAATAACAGAAGCTATAGACACCATAAACTAGAGACACAATAACTATGAAGACCATATATACACCATAACCATTAACACCATATTCTATATAAACACAGTAAGCTATAAGCATCGTTAACTATAAACTTTGTATAATCTTTATAGTTTATAACTTTATGGTGTTCATGGTGTTTATAATTTACGTTGTTTGTAAATATGATAAAATCTATAACTACATATAAGTGCCATAAATACTACAAACACTATAAGCACTGTACTCACCATAAACATCATATAAACACTATAATCACTTTACACTATAAACACTAAGACTATAAGCCACAAACTCCGCAAACTTTAATTACCGCAAGCTACAAATACTATAAACACCGCAGATTCTCTCTCTTTCCAAAAAACTCTAGACATGCGTAATATAAAAATCCTATAAACAACATTAATTATATAAATATTAACACTGTAAACACCACAGGCACCATAAATACTATAAACACTATCAATTATAATTATGAATTATATAAGTCGTAAGATATGAGCGTCATGAACCATGAACACAGACAACTATAATCTCTCAGACAATCATCTGAGCTCCCACTCAGCGAATACACGAATCTCTTACACACAATCTTAATCTTATAGACAGTATCCTGATCTCTCATAGAATACCCAGTCTCAAACATAACAATCTAATCTCACGGATTACACAATGTTCTCTCGACTAATACACTAATCTCTCTGGCAATACCCTAATCCCTAGTCTCACAGACATTGCAATAATCTGCCTGATAATACCTTAACCTCACAGACAATACTCTAATTTCACAAGCAAGACACTCATCTCATACACAATACCCAGTCTCTCACCTAATACCCTAATCTCAGAGACTGCGCGAAAATCACGGATAATGCCATCATCCCATAGATAATACTCCTTATTTCATAAACGCAATACTAAAGTTCTGGTCACCTGCTTTCAGGTTGACGAGGAACTGATTACATCTACTGTCTTCGCACATCGTCCCAGTACAGCTACTGGCTGGCGGGGCTTCTTCCAAGAGAGATTCCTGGGTGTTAAACATATGTCTAATTCCTCATTTTGTAGGTAGCGATGCAGTACACACTCGGACAATTCTCTAATCTGCATGTCGACGCCATTATCGAGGTAGACAAAATAATAACCTCATCCACAATACCCTGCTCTCACACAGAGGATACCATAACGTTGGGGGACTGTAATATAACATCACAACATCATATTGTCGCTCCAGAGTTAGCGAGTTACACCACAGGTAGAGTAAAAACAACATTGTGAAAGAAACGTATGAAGAGTAACGTCAGAGGGTGTAGCTGAGTGTGGCGTCACCAGCACTGTAACCTCTCACCCGCCACACACCATCCAACCTCTGCAATGTTTCTGCTTTTTGGGAAAGACGTGAAATAAAAGATTTCTTCATGTCTTTTTTTATTTTTTTGACAATGAAGACCACCCAGAGATAGGCAGACAGACAGACAGACAGACTGACAGACAGACTGACAGACAGACACATACACATACACGCACACACACACACACACACACACACACACACACACACACACACACACACACACACACACACACACACACACACACATAAACACACATGCACACACACACACACACACACACACACACACACACACACACACATACATACATACACATACGCACACATACACACGCATACACACACACATATACACACACACAGACACACACACAGACACACACAGACACACACACAGACACACACAGACACACACAGACACACACACACACACATACACACACACACACATACACACACACACACACACACATATAAACACACACACACACACACACGCACGCACACACACACACACACATACACACACACACACATACACACACACACGCACACACACACACACACGACATGACGGAAGGAATAGACTCTGAGGTGTCCCTGTTTGCAGATGACGTGAAGTTGATGAGAAGAATTCACTCGATCGAAGACCAGGCAGAACTACAAAGGGATCTGGACAGGCTGCAGACCTGGTCCAGCAATTGGCTCCTGGAGTTCAATCCCACCAAGTGCAAAGTCATGAAGATTGGGGAAGGGCAAAGAAGGCCGCAGACGGAGTACAGTCTAGGGGGTCAGAGACTACAAACCTCACTCAAGGAAAAAGATCTTGGGGTGAGTATAACACCAGGCACATCTCCTGAAGCGCACATCAACCAAATAACTGCTGCAGCATATGGGCGCCTAGCAAACCTCAGAACAGCATTCCGACATCTTAATAAGGAATCATTCAGGACCCTGTACACCGTGTATGTTAGGCCCATATTGGAGTATGCGGCACCAGTTTGGAACCCACACCTAGCCAAGCACGTGAAGAAACTAGAGAAAGTGCAAAGGTTTGCAACAAGACTAGTCCCAGAGCTAAGAGGTATGTCCTACGAGGAGAGGTTAAGGGAAATCAACCTGACGACACTGGAGGACAGGAGAGATAGGGGGGACATGATAACGACATACAAAATACTGAGAGGAATTGACAAGGTGGACAAAGACAGGATGTTCCAGAGATTGGACACAGTAACAAGGGGACACAGTTGGAAGCTGAAGACACAGATGAATCACAGGGATGTTAGGAAGTATTTCTTCAGCCACAGAGTAGTCAGTAAGTGGAATAGTTTGGGAAGCGATGTAGTGGAGGCAGGATCCATACATAGCTTTAAGCAGAGGTATGATAAAGCTCACGGCTCAGGGAGAGTGACCTAGTAGCGATCAGTGAAGAGGCGGGGCCAGGAGCTCGGACTCGACCCCCGCAACCTCAACTAGGTGAGTACAACTAGGTGAGTACACACACACACACACACACACACACACACACACACACACACACACACACACACACACACACGGGGCCAGAAGCTGAGCCTCGACCCCTGCAACCACAATTAGGTGAGAACACACATACACATACACACAGACACACATACAGACACACACACATACCCACACCTGGTCAAACATGTCAAGAAAATAGAGAAAGTGCAAAGTTTTGCAACAAGACTTGTCCGGATGCTAAGGGGAATGTCCAACGAAGAAACGTTAAAGGAAATCGGCCTGACGACACTGGAGGACAGGAGGGATAGGGGAGACATGATAACGACAGGACAGATGACAGAGGCAGGCTGTTCCACAGATGGGACACAGAAACAAGAGGCCACAATTGGAAGTCGAAGACCCAGATGAGTCAAACGGATGTTAGGAAGTATTTCTTCAGTCATAGAGTTATCAGGAAGTGGAATAGTCTGGAAAGTGACTTAGTGGAGGTAGGAACCATACTTACTTTTAACACGAGGTTTGGTGAAGCTCACGGGGCAGGGAGAGGGAGGACCTAATAGCGGTCAGTGAAGAGACGGGGCCAGGAGCTATGAATCGACCCCTGCAACCACAAGTAGGTGAATACAGACACAAAAACACACACACACACACATCAATACACTGTAGAGGTGGTGAAGAAAACAACAGCACACTGTTCCAAGGTTAGATACAAGAGGGTTCACGAGGCAGGAAACTTATGACACCAACCGATTCGGGTTAAATGATTAAGAGAATACGAAACTCAAACACCCTTTCCCAGCCACAGTATGTGACGCATACCTGCATGCACATACCAGCGGACACACACACATAGGGCCAGGAGTTGTGACTCGACCCCTGCAACCATATGTAGGGGAGTATGCAAAAAGATTCAATAATGGAATTCATGAGCGAAGAACAAACAGCTGAAAAGAAACTATGGAAGGTGTTTATGGTGGAAATGGTCAATGTGTTTGGTAACTGTATGAGGTTGGCAAGAAACCTGTAGTGGTTATATAAGCGCTTGGGAAATGAGACCCATTCAGGAAGGGATTGTGGATCCCGTCACCGGGATCAAGCCTTCATCCTCTTATACTTGAAAATAACTGGACTCTAAAGTCATTCAGAAACACAACTTGTGTATTGTGTGATGCTACTCAGTATATATTATCACATCTTTGAGGTCGTTCATGCTGTCTAACTTGCTTTATTACTAAATATTACGACTCTGGGTATTATTACTTTATACTACTACTCTGGGTATTGTTATTTCATACTACCACTCTGGGTACTATTACTTTATACTACTACTCTGGGTACTGTTACTTCACACTACTACTCTGGGTACTATTACTTGACACTACGACTCTGGGTACTATTACTTTACACTACTACTCTGGGTACTATTACTTTATACTACTACTCTGGGCACTATTACTTTATTCTACTACTCTGGGTACTGTTACTTCATACTACTACTCTGGATACTATTACTTGACACTACTACTCTGGGTACTATTACTTTACACTACTACTCTGGATACTATTACTTGACACTACGACTCTGGGTGCTATTACTTTACTACCCTGGGTACTATTACTTTACACTACTACTCTGGGTATTATTACTTAACACTACGACTCTGGATACTATTACTTGACACTACGACTCTGGGTGCTATTACTTTACACTACTACTCTGGGTATTATTACTTGACACTACGACTCTGGGTACTATTACTTGACACTACGACTCTGGGTGCTATTACTTTACTACTCTGGGTACTATTACTTTACACTACTACTCTGGGTATTATTACTTAACACTACGACTCTGGATACTATTACTTGACACTACGACTCTGGGTACTATTACTTGACACTACGACTCTGGGTGCTATTACTTTACTACTCTGGGTACTATTACTTTACACTACTACTCTGGGTATTATTACTTGACACTACGACTCTGGGTACTATTACTTGACACTACGACTCTGGGTACTACTAGTTGACACTACGACTCTGGATATTATTACTTGACACTACGACTCTGGGTGCTATTACTTTACTACTCTGGGTACTATTACTTTACACTACTACTCTGGATACTATTACATGACACTACGACTCTGGGTACTATTACTTGACACTACGACTCTGGGTACTACTAGTTGACACTACGACTCTGGGTACTATTACTTGACACTACGACTCTGGATGCTGTTACTTGACACTACGACTCTGGGTACTGTTACTTGACACTACGACTCTGGATACTATTACTTGACACTACGACTCTGGGTACTGTTACTTGACACTACGACTCTGGGTACTGTTACTTGACACTACGACTCTGGATACTATTACTTGACACTACGACTCTGGGTACTGTTACTTGACACTACGACTCTGGATACTATTACTTGACACTACGACTCTGGGTACTGTTACTTGACACTACGACTCTGGGTACTGTTACTTGACACTACGACTCTGGGTACTGTTACTTGACACTACGACTCTGGATACTATTACTTGACACTACGACTCTGGGTACTGTTACTTGACACTACGACTCTGGGTACTGTTACTTGATACTACGACTCTGGGTACTGCTCCACTACCACCATAACTCCTCGTTCTACCACTAAGATTCCAGAAACTATTACCACCAAACTCAGATTACTACTCAGATTACTCCTTGATTTATTGTGACATGAGGCGATAACTGCTATCAGATTTGTGTAAACATTGAATAAATTCCCAATCCTTGATTTGTGTAAATATTACGATTCATTGTTTTTTTATTAAGTTTAAATACACTACAACTCTTGCCTCTTTGAACTTCTTATTGACATTCCCATGTTATGAGTGTATGATTTACTCTTGTTGCTCATGTTAATGTCGATGTGCTTACGTGATCATTTAATTATAAATCTCAAGTGATCATATGTTTTCTTAACTAATCGATAACTTTGCCTTGGCATTTGTGAGTCAAGTGTGTTGTCCCCTGTCTGCCTATGTGAAGGCATGTTATTTGTATTGGACTCGAGTGCTTGTGTGTTTTCGACTATTTTTAGTTATATGATAATGGTATACTCGTATTGTTCCAGCTTCAGTATACAATTCGTGCTTTTCCAGCAGCAGTAGCAAGTAGAACATCGTCTCAGATCGCATTCCAGATCTCATTAATTATGATCAAATGTTTTCTAGTGTCTTATAAGTAAAGTTTGTTTTATTATTTACAGTTGTGTTCTCTTCTCCTGTTAGTTTTCTTGAGCAAGTTCTGACTTGGTGAAGCATTTTTTCACAGAGCTAAACGTTGTTCCAGTTACAACGTGTTCTGCAACGTTGCTCTCCATGTTGATGTTCATAAGATATCTGTCTTTTATGTTTCATTGTATTTATAATGAGGCGGTACGTGGCTGTCATATCTCCGATTTTCCAAATAATTACCACGAAGGACATTTTCCTGACATGGTCAAGCAGTGGTAAGTACCATGCACTTCTGTTTGGAAAGTTATTTGCTTCAGAAACAGCAGTGGTCTAGGTACTGATCAACCAGGAAGTTCACTTCTTACATTTTCCTATCCGTTGCTGCGTCCTGTTGTGAAAAAAAATGGCTTAAGTTAGAAAATGGCAATGTTAGATTGTTTAAAAGTGATATATGACAATAGCAAAGATTTGTTTTTATTGATTTGTTTTAAAAAATTAACCAGAAAAAGTTATTGCATTACGTTACGCTTATATAGGAGCGCTAAGCCAGTAAGAGTCCTGCAGCATTTTGTGGAATAGGAGAAACTCGGATTCGATCTAAGGAAGTGGAAATCAGGTTCAATTCCTTGGATCGAGAGCCCCTTACCGGCGTTAAGAAAATCTCTGTGACTAACAAATAGGAGCTAGCAACATGAAATATGTTGTAACTTACAATTTCAATAAGTTATATGGCTATCTCATTGGCTTGTGAGCAAAATTATCAATAACAGTGTTGCGAAGTTCTGGTTTGCCCTGAAGATTCTGCATTAAAATTTTTCACTTGACAGAAGGATCAAACTTTCAATTTTTTTCTTGAGTTTCTGATGTTTTTGTAGGAAATACCATTTTTTCAAAGCAGAGACGGAGTGCTCTACTGAAATACCAGGGTATTTGGGAGGAAGAGAGATCCGGGGATCACAGAGCTTTCCTTGATCAAATCTCTGGCAGCAGGAAGTCTTGACAGTGATAAATATTACTGAGGGGATAATCCAGCATCAGAATAATTTTCACAGCATATTAGATTTATTTTAATTTGGGTAATGTAAGTAATATAACTTAAACTAAAAGTTTCATCTAATGTCTGGGAGAGGGATTATGTTTACCCCCGCCAGAGACCCGAGTACACCACTGCTAGTCCACTATTATATTCCACCCAGTGTTTTTAAAGCGACAAATGCTGCTTTCTTGCTAATTTCAGTCTGGACTCATAATGCACCAGAGTTAAATACACTGGACCATAAATAACAAAAATGCAGAATGCTAGCTACATTACACACACACACACAGTATATATATTATATACATATATATATATATATATATATATATATATATATATATATATATATATATATATATATATATATATATATATATATATATATGTATATTGTTACAACGAACGAATGGTATTGATCAATAACAACACTGCATTAGCCAAGGACTCGAACCCATGTTGCTTTGGCCTGCTTCATGGTGGGTAAAAACACATGACGCCCTAATCGTATGGTCCAGTGGATTAGGGCGTCATGAGTTTTCGCCCACCATGAGGCAGGCCAAAGCAGAATGGGTTCGAGTCCTTGGCTAGTGCAGTGTTGTTTTTGATATATATAAATATATATATATATATATATATATATATATATATATATATATATATATATATATATATGTATATATATATATATATATATGTCAATGAAACCACGAAACTAGTGGTTTTGAATCATTTACCAATCTGCGGGAAGCCAGGGTTCGACCCCGCGACACTGTCCCGCCTGAAGAGGGGTTGAACCACGGCCTCAAGTTCTCCTAGTTGGAAGTGCTTCTTGTGACGTAATTTACACTCACAATGCCTAACCTCTAGCTGTATAAAATGCTTCCTTTTC
Organism: Cherax quadricarinatus; assembly: GCF_038502225.1. Classification (NCBI taxonomy): domain Eukaryota; kingdom Metazoa; phylum Arthropoda; class Malacostraca; order Decapoda; family Parastacidae; genus Cherax; species Cherax quadricarinatus. The sequence continues at coordinate 29,287,765 of NC_091296.1, forward strand.
ATGATTTAGATTCTTCATGTCTATGACGGTGAATACATCTCCAGGCTGAGGGACTGACCACGTCAAACTACTACAACAAAGTTAATGAGCTGATCACCTATTTACCACTCCATTGTTTCTGCTGGCTAGATATTCACCACGTCTTTATTCGACTGATGAAGCCTGCTATGTAGGCGAAACGTTTTGAAATAAAGACGTTTAAGTCTGTTTACTGTGGAGAACCAGAACAAATCAATACTTAATCTTCAATGACCATTGAACTCTCTAAATCATTGCTCAGCACTGCAACAACAGATACAACGTCGGTCTTCAACAGTGAACGAGACTAACATTTTTTTTCAATATTTTCATTGTCCAAATGGAAGACATAGACCTGAGGTATTATTACAATTTAACATCACACAAATAACGGCACCTAGATGAGAGAAGTTTACGGCGACGTTTCTGTCCGACTTAGACCGTTTACAATGTCACACTAACACAAAAAAATTAGGAAGCCAGTTTAGGTGAGGGGGGACAGGGACGAGACCAAGAGAGGAAGAAAAAGAAGTAGTGGTAGTGGTAATTTTGATAGTGGAAGGAAAGTGAAGGGTGAAGGGAGACAATAGCAATGGTAGTAGCAATAGTAGTAGAAATGGAGTGGTTGTCGTTGTGTATCGTTCAAGTCACGGTATTGTGACTTTTTGTTATTTACAGCTTACCATGGACAGTGAGCGTGTGTATCCAGCCAAGTTTATCTAAACTGGTGAAGTGGTCGGCAAGTCAAAACATTTACCCATTCCTCCTTTATACACCATGAACCTTTTTCCTTTACCATTGCATGTTGCTCTTGCTTGTGGCTCGGATCACGGTGAAGTATTTGCTAAATGTCTTCTTGCAGTCATAGAAGGTGCAGTCGACCCACTCATGTCTTGCTTAATTTCTATTTCTCCGTCATAGAATTCCAACAGGTTTGTGAGGTAAACTTGTAACCACCTTAAAGCTCTGCGTTTTCTCTAAAAAATTCTTTTATAGGTAGCATCAACCTTTCTAAATAATACAGAAAAAATAGTTTAAATAGACACGTGAGCAAATATTAAGACATTAATTATTAAAAGTTTCGGTCCTGGGACCTTGATCAAGGTCCCAGGACCGAAACGTTTTCTAACAAATATGTCCTAGTGTTTGCTCATGTAACTACTTAAACTCTTTATAGGTGTTTCATCCTCCTTGTGATGAATTTGCTTTACATTTTGGAGGGTACACATGTCTGTTCCGTGCTTATATACTGTGACTACAATCGCAGCTTTTCAAGTGTGTGTTATCTGCCACTCCTCCAGTTGACGCAGTGCTTTCGTTATCTTAAACTCCGTTAAGATGCATCTTTTTGCTTACTCGGATTTTGTTATGCTCAGTTCCCTTAGTAACTTCACCACGTATTTGTTTGATGTGTCAGATGGTTAACCATTTTCTTCTCGCTTCCCGGTGTCTTCCCCGATGTATTAAAATCTTGAACCTCCACTGCAATGCCTCGCAATTTTTGTTTTTACTTTAACCATAACAGAAAAATCACATTTTGCAAATTCCTCAAGTAATTGCGAAGTGCTGTTGTCACATCTCAAAACATTTCAAATACATAGTGGCTTAGCGTTTATGTATTATTTACCAGGATGCGATTCAAAACAGTAGACATTATTTACTGTTCCGTGAAGTGTGACTTACGTGGGCACAAGACCATTGTGTTGTGTCAAGTACGCTGTGATCGCCCGAGCTTCTGGTCATCTATAGAGATAATATGATCATCCCGAGAACGGGTGCCAACAACCTGTGCTTCCAGATGCACATGTGGCCCTTGACCTGATTTTGCGTGACCCTCGAGATGCATCAATCTTTACTGATCTACTGACCATTTAGTAAGTTTGTTACAATTAAGTTTATTCCTTTGCCGTTTATATTAATGCTGTGGATGAGTTTGGCTTAAAATGCGGTTGAAATATAGGGCCTTAAATATATACATTTCTATTTCCATTTATGCTTTTGACGTGAGACCCATTTGAAAATTCTGCTCTTTAATGTAACTCACTGGAACAAGAAGATTGGTGACTCTTACTCCGAAGTAATAAATACACTAAATGAACTAATTACTTCTATCTCTGACCATCCTTTAAGATCTGCAGTTCTTAAATATGTGGCTCTCAACATAGTCAATAATCCTGACCAAGAACCGGGCACGTCACGGATCCGTACCCACATTTTGTAAGATGTTAAAATTGATTTTCATTCCAGGATTGCTAGTCCTTCCGTCCTTAAAACCCCAATCACTACGATGGCATAATAATTATTATATATGGGAAGATATGGGGAAACAGACCATACTTTTCATGTGTCACATTACGTCATTATCATCTTTTTCTTTCACGTTTTTCCTTATTTTTTCTTTTCCCTTTATTTTTTTTCCTTTCATTCTTTTTCCACTTCACTCTTTGCCAGCTTTCCCCATTCTCTCTCTGCAAAATTCACAGATGCTGTAGGATTATGAAAACTCGCCTCATTTACAACTTTTCCCTTAACTTCCAGAGGAATTACAAGAAGTTCTCGCAGTGGCTGAAGGCTTGGAAAATGAGTTTCATTGTTGATAAATATATATGAAAAATGTATTTTAGATTTAATGATATTCTAAATGTTTGGTGACCCGCTAGCCGAGATAAAATATAAGAAAGACCTTGAAGTTGTCATAAGCAATGACTTCATGTACAATAAGCAGCAACCTGCAGCAAGGCTGCACAGCATGAGACTTTAAGATCAAAACACAGGAAAAAAAATATTGGCTTTCTTGAATGCATTTATGAGAACCTCAGCTGTTTACGTCTCAAATTATTTAAAAGACGAAGGTAAACAAGAGAGAGGGTAGAGAAGAAGAAACAAAACTTGCACATTAATTAAGTCATAGGTCCTATCACGAAGAATTTAAAAACTTTTAATATGTTTATTAGAAAAAAGGAGTGAAAGAGATTTCATTCAGCTGTTTAAATTACTCAAAAAATACGCACTCAATCGTGAAATTTTTAAAATACAAGATGAAATGAAGATCCGAAAAACGAGTCTGAAATTCAATGGCATCAGTTACAACACAATCTATGTAAAGGAATTTTCCATCCGTTTTGGAAGACTGAAAAAACTTGCAATCTGAAACTGAAATTTAAAACAATACAGACTTGGAGAACGATTTGATCAAGCCTTTTACGAACATCAGCTCCAATTAAACAGTGCAGAAGCGTGTCTGTGAAACCAGGGTTGCTTGTGACGGGTGTAGGAAAGCTAAATCCCACAAGGTCTGTTGCAGTGGTACTTCCTTGCAGTTACTTCATGACTGAACAAGGTGGCCAGGAAACACAGATGAGTAGTGTTGAGACCATGAGGTACCTAAGGCATTAATGATGTTGTGGTAGTATAAGTAACAGTAGTAGTAAGACTTCCAAACTCTGCTTCCGTCTTATTAAATATTGATGCACATTCCTCAATACGGTACCCCCACGCCAGCAACGTGGCCAGAGGAAGTGGGGAGCAGGTAGAGAGCTGCCACTTCCTCAACTATTATGGCAGAATTACTGAGAATGACACTGTAGCTCATCCTCCTAGACTGTTAGGCATGTTTCATATTTTTCATTAATGCGCCTCTTTCCTCCCATGCACTTGCATGTTATTTTATGTACTCCCATATATTCTTAATTACACTTTTGTAGTTCCATGTACTCATTTGCTCTTACACTCTCCTATATTCTCGATACAATCTACACTTGTGCGCTGGTGAAGGCAGCATCAAGGTCGTGGAAGTTGTCAAACAAGGATGGAGGCAGTGGGGTCAGCAGAGATGGTGGTGGGTTGATGGAGGCAGTGGGGTCAGCAGAGACGGTGGTGGGTTGATGGAGGCAGTGGGGTCAGCAGGGACGGTGGTGGGTTGATGGAGGCAGTGGAATCAGCAGGGACGGTGGTGGGTTGATGGAGGCAGTGGAGTAAGCAGGAACGGTGGTGGGTTGATGGAGGCAGTGGGGTCAGCAGAGATGGTGGTGGGTTGATGGAGGCAGTGGAAGTCAGCAGGGACGGTGGTGGGTTGATGGAGGCAGTGGGGCCAGCAGGGACGGTGGTGGGTTGATGGAGGCAGTGGGGCCAGCAGGGACGGTGGTGGGTTGATGGAGGCAGTGGGGTCAGGTAGTGTTGATACATAGGGAGGTAGCACCGGAGTAAGGCAGTTATGACAGATTGGAGAGGAGGACAGAGTAGACGGAGCGAAAGATATTTAAGGATGTGGTAGAGAAGGAACACGGTGAACGAAAGGTGGAGATAATGGGTGGAGAGAGAGAGAGAGAGAGAGAGAGAGAGAGAGAGAGAGAGAGAGAGAGAGAGAGAGAGAGAGAGAGAGAGAGAGAGAGAGAGAGAGAATGGTTGATTGATTTGAGGACTATGAATGAGAAGTGGAGGTCACCTAGACGACAAATTTGACTAGTAATCCGGTAAATGGATCTGGCATTTAACTCCTTCAACCTAGTATATAATTTAAACGAAACATTAGTGCTTCTCCTATCCTGATGCGGAACACACAAATTTATCTCGTTAAGCTGATTGCTTTGCTGAGCGCTGATAAAGACTCTTCAGGTCTCTCTCTCTCTCTCTCTCTCTCTGCATTTTCACACTGGAAAACAGGTCATAAAATTTGTGGTAATATTGACACTATATCTGTTTTAACTAGTCCCTTCACAAATACCACTGAGACTAGGTTAGGTAAGATTCCTCAGGAAACAGAAAAAGAGTCTTTGCCATATGATGTTCCGCCACTCGAGCTTTTGGTCATCTGACCGAGGCATTCCGTTAGTTTATCAGTCCACCACTTTAAAAACTAAAATTAATAATAAGTTAGCGTCCTCTGCTTTAATGGATGACCTTGAGAAATCATCTGCGTAGCATTTAAAAAGTGGATCACCAAGTATAAGTTCCTTCACAGCGGTCAGTATGTCCCTCACATTGGCCCGATCAATTGACATTTGAAACGTGTTCCTCTGAGAGATAAGTTCAACTTCATTACCATTTTCTTGACTAAGCTCATCACAGGCTTCCTTCAACATCCATTTAGCTGCATCAGTCTTATATTCAAAGTAGAAAATCAGATTTTTTTTTAGCTATATTATCAACAACTCTTTCGGCCGTGTAATCACGAATCGTAGCAAATTGTTTCGTGTGGAATCATTTATGATTAACAAGATTTAACAACAGACAACCCCCGTTGTCAGCTGTCGTTATTTCGTGAGGATGCGTGTCTTGGAGCGGTAGCTATATGGATAAACTCCTCTTGAGAGACGAAGTTTTTTCAGCTTTATTCAATCTCTGGCCTGATGTCCAGGCTCAGAGTCCGTGGGCGGTTCAGTGATACTTAGGACGTGTGCCACCCTCATAACTCTGCCAGTGCAAAGTGATAAACTGCGTAAAACGCGTCTACAACGGAGTTGTAAAGTTCGGGAACAGAGTCAAACGTTGTAAATGCTGCCTCCTGAGCTACTTCCATAAAGATTAATAGTCGTAATAAAGTGGCTATTAGAAATCACAGCTTATTTACAATCTAAAGAGGAAACCTTGAGCAAATTCTTGGTCTCTTCCGGACCTTTAACAAAACGCAAATTGAAAATGCTGAAGAAGGATCGAAGCGTCGTCGTAGTAGGTTGAAGATTGAGACACTTATGCAACATATGGGAATCTTTATTGAAGAAACGTTTCGCCACACAGTGGCTTCATCAGTCCAATACAAAGCAGAAAGGTGTAATGGGAGGAGGAGTTTGAGATAATCAGTCCCTCAGCCTAGAGTCGATGTGTTCAGTCCATCAATCTTGTAGAATGTACAGCATAGAGCCGTAGACGTGGCTTATATACTGTAGTCAGGTGAGGCGAAGCAGGAGGAGGCGGGGTCATAGTGGTACCATCCACTAGTCGAAGTAGGTCTTCGTCCAAAGGTTGGACAAATGTTGCCTTCCCATACTGTGAAGTGAAGAATGAGACACTTGTGCAACAGTTGGGGATCCTTAATGAGGAAACGCTTCCCCAGCCTGTGGCTTCTTCAGTCCAACACGGAGAAGAACGGTGGAAGATGAGGAGAGGGAGACAGTCAGTCCCTCAGCCTGGAGTCGATGTGTTCAATTCTTCAATCAATTGATGTGTTCAGTTCATCAATCAAGTGATGCGTTCTGTTCATCAATCACTTGATGGACTGAACACATCGACTCTAATCTGTGGGACTGATTGCCTCATTCTCCTCATCTTCCACCGTTACCCTCCGTGTTGTACTAAAGAGACTACTGTCTGGCCAAGTGTTTCCTAAATAAAGATTCCCGAGTGTTGCACATGTATTTCATTCTTCAACGTGTCGTTGAATAAACCATTTACATAATATATCGTGGGCTGTTTGTGTCCTGATAACAGACTGCAGGGACGAGAAAGAAGCCAAGTGCTTCTGCATGGTCTGTCGTGTGGTCTCTGATACAAAGAAATAATAATAATAATAATAATAATAATAATAATAATAATAATAATAATAATAATAATGATAATATTATTATTATTATTATTTTATTTACTACGAGTACATATACAAGGTAAACAGAACTAGCTGACATCAATGACATACTACTATACAGAAAGCCCCTTGTTATGCTGAGCATTTCGGGCAAATTAGGTCAGTTTTGTCCCCAGGATGTAACCCATACCGGTCGACTAACATCCAGGTACCTATTTTGCTACTAGGCGAACATGTACAGCAGGTGTCTTAAGGAAACACGTCCTGATGTTTCCACCTGTACAGGGGATCGACCCCCGGACGTCAGTGTGTGAGCTGAGTGCGGAAGCAGTCGAGCTCCTGGTCCCGCTACGGTTAGCTAGGTGAGCAAGAAAGCAGTTCAGAGTTAAAAAAGTATTTCATGAAGCTTCCTGGGAGATGACAAACACATTGTCTACAGTGTGACTAGTTAATGGTCCATGTCAATCCGAAACGTCGGATTGACAGGTGCGGGTTATTTGTGTATTGTTCCAGTCACGGTATTGTATTTTTTATTACTTTATGGGTGCATGTCATGAGCAGTAAGGTTCAGGGTCCTAAGCTCTAGCATCGTAAACATGACCAGAAGGTCAGAGACTGTTCGAAACCTTGCACATAACTATGAAATCAGAGATGAGGAGAGTGCAACAGTATTTACACTGATAGTTGAGTAGAGACGCAGCTTCCTGCGTCATAGGGTTGCTACTCTATGTATTTCCTACTGGCTGACATTTCTCAGAGGCGTAAAGATGTGTAGATAACATCTCGTTATGGCAACCTTGTCGAGGACGTAACTTCTCATTACCGCATATGCTCACGTTAACATGAGATATCATGGCTTCAAAATGGTGTCCACAACGAGATGTCTTCTACACACCTTGACACCCGAGAGAAATGTCAGCCATTTGGAGATGTATATAGCAACCCGATGATCCAAGAAGGTCTCTACTCACATACCAGTATAAATACTGATAGACGAGAGCTTGAACAGTAGATTGAAATTACGGAGAATGTACTACAATGGTTCAAGGAATACCTAAAAGGAAGGAAACAAAGAATAAACGTACGAGTAGAGGTGTGGAAAGGGGCTCAAGTAACGAGTAGTGATCCACTAGAATCAGTACTGGGGCTGATACTGGTTCTTGTGTATGTCAGCGACATGAGTGATGGGATAGAAATGTCCTTGTTAGCAGGCAGTGTAACACTAATGTAGGAGAAAACCGACATGTGACAACCTGGAAAGATTACAAATGAACCTGAACAGGCTGCTGGTCTGGTTTAACAGGAGGCTAATTATAGTTTAACCCCAACAAATTGCAAAGTTATGGGAACGGCAAGGATACCTCAAATGGAGATACCGCAAATTTGCTCTTGGGGCAAAGACTTCGAAACTAGGAGAGGGAACGTCGGGTTGAGCATTGTACTGAGCATATCACTAGAGGAGGACTTCAACCGAATAACAGCCACATTAAATGCACGAATGGCAAATCTATTGAAGAATGTAAGCAAGAAGTCAGTCATGACACAATGTACAGCATAAGTCAGGCTCATATTGCAGTACGAAGAAGTGCTAGCAGGGAACTCGCAACTGATCAAGCATATCAAGAAACTGGATAAAGTTGATAACAAGACTAACCCCTATGCAAAAAGGTGCGAGCTATGAGCCGAGAATAAAGGAGGTAAACTTGATAAAATTAAAGAACAATAAGACTATGGATGACATGATAATGACGTACTAAATACTGAGAGGGATTGAAAGGGTGGACGGACAGAAAACAGGAACTCTGGAACCAGAGCTACAAGTTAAAAACACAGACGAGTCAAAGGAATGTTAGCAAGTACTTTTTCAGTCTCAGAGTGATCAGGGAGGGGAAATACCAGGGCAGTAGTGTGGCAGAGGCAAGATCCATTCTAAGCTGCAAAAGATATGACTGGGATCTCGAAGCCAGGAAAAAGTGAATGAAAAAACAAACATTGAAGAGGCCGGGTCAGGAGCTGAGACCTGACCACCGCAGCCACATATAGGTAAGTACACATGGGCGAGTATTTTCAGCAGGAGACCAAGAGAAGAATACAACGAAAACTGAACGATGGTGGAGACAAGAGTGGACTTGGTCAGAAGAGTTGACGTGTACAATGAGAAGCTAATGATGATGGGAGACTGCAACCACAAGGAAATAGAAAGACAAGATGGAAGGAATAGTCAAAGATATCCCTGTCCGCAGGTATGAAACTAATGAGAAGAAATTACGGAACACTTGGAGCTTAACTCACGGCAAGTGAGTCCTATCGTGTTATTTATTACGTTCTCGTGACTCATGAGAAGAATACAAGCAGAGGACGATTAGAAACGCCTACAAATCGACCAGCAAGTGCAAAGTTGTAAAGTTGGGTAAGGCAAATGAGACTGCAGGCGGAGAACAGACTCGGCGGTGGGGAGGGAGGGACGAAAGGCTTCTAACCTCATTAAAGAAGGTTCTTGAGGCGAGTATTTGTACTGTGCATATCGCCTGAGGCGCTCATCAAACAAATAACTGCTGCAGCAAATGCGCGTCTAGCAAATCTAAGACTACATTAGCCCCATATTGGAGTATGCAGCACCAGTATGGAATCCCACACCTGGCCATATGTCAGGTAGTTGGAGAAAGTCCAAAGGTTTGCAACAAGACTGATTCCAGAGCTAAGGAGGTATGTCCTGTGAGGAGGGGTAGAGGAGGTATAACAACATAAAAAATACTGAGAGGAATTGGTAGGATGGACACGGATAGATTGAGAGACGTGAAACAAGAACACGACAGCACAGCTGGAAGTTGATAACAGTAGCGAGTCACAGAGATGTTAGGAAGCATTATTTCAGTCTTAGAGCAGTCAAGAATTAGAACGACCTGGAGAATGAAGTGGTAGAGGCAGGATCCATACATAGACTTAAGAAGAGGTATAATGAGGCTATTGACTCCAGGTGTAAACCTAGGAGCGACCAGTGAAGAGATGAGACCAGGAGCTGAGACACAACCCCTGCAACCACATACTGGTGAGTGGATGAGTAGGTGAGATTGGATTGAATCAACTATATTCCTAATTGCTGATAATATACAACTAATGCAGAGTAAAAATAGATAATGACAAGGAAAGGCTGCATATGAATTTGGGCAAACTATAAGATTGGCCACATAAGTGCTTGCTTGAGCACAACCCCAGTGAAAGCAATGATACGAAGACAGGAGAAAGAACAAGAAGACTGGACATAGAGTATAGCCTCGGAAAACTGAGGCTACAGACCTCATTCAGAGAGAGAGGTAGCCTTAATGAATCGGTAGCCTTAATGAATCTTTAAAAATGACTTTCGGTCCCCATATACTACAACCGTGATAGTCAAAGAACATTTTGTCTGACCTGAAAAAGTTCCTAACAAGCCGATATTTTTTTAGGATTCACTTAGAAGGCACCTAGAATCCGAGTCCAGGAAAGCCTTGAAGTACAACACAGCCTACACGACGTCATGTTCACTCATGAAAATACTGACAAATCGTAACTTTTCGCTCAGATATTATATATCTCCACGGGGACGTGGAACAGAATTCTTCCTGTGTAAGCCATGCGTGTCGTAAGAAGCGACCTAAAATGCCATGAGCAAGGGGCGAGTAACCCCCTTCTCCTCTATACATTATTACTAAATTTAAAAAGAGAAACTTTCGTTTTTCGTTTTACGAAACCCTGACTCAGCGGGATATAGCCGGTTTGAGGAAAAAAGATCATTATATAATATGTAATGCATCTATATATATGTTTTCGACGGCAAAGAATTTATTTATATGCACTATGCGCTATTCAGACTTCCAGGCATTATTTCTCTGACGAATCAAATAAAACCTTTCCGGGGGGCTGGAGAATAATGAAATGGTTTGGAGTGAATATTTTATGCCACTCCAGTCAGTGAAACCTAACTAAATATTTTTCCTTTCCAGGTTTAAAAGTAATGGAGAACTCTGCATTATCTACCAAGAAAATATTGGACTGAAGGTCAGTGCTGCTATGGATGATAAAGGTTTAAGAACACTGGAACAATGTAGCCAAGCACGTAATTAGGGACTCCTTGAGGTGTGGGAAGGCCTGAGTAGTTTATGCCAATGGCATGACTGTGGCATGTAGTCTGGAGGGCAGAAGCCTGTCTGATGAAAAACTTGGTCGCAAAGATTGGATGTTCACTATATGTGGGTCAACAAACACCGTCAGAATAAAAGGACAAGTTCCTGTGGTTTACCCAACATTTCTTGTCATGTGCACAACATGTACCATCAGTGTCCACTGGTATAGCAGAGTACTGATGCTACGAGGAGACTCAGCATTCTCTCTCACTTTTTGAGAAAGAGTTAATGAGAAAAGCAAATGAAATTATACTATGGACACATCTCAGAACAAAAAGGTAGTGCCAATCCTGAAATCCCAAAGAATATTCAGTTTGTGTTAGACGAAGAACACCACACTACCTCGGTCAAATGATATTACCTATGAGCAAGTTCGTGATACATATGTAACCAAAGTAAGACATTATTTGTGGTATTTGATAGATATAGTGACTCCTTTGGAACCAGAATTACAGAGTAACAGCGCCGTTGTGTGCAATATACATTCACTGACATACTGTTATGAAGGGCCACTGAACGTCACTACTACTACTACTCACAAAGTTTTCCTACATTTCTAGAAGAACAAGTCTCGACTGATCATCTTTCTTACACAAGTCCTTCAGAGCAGTGAGATTGTAGTCAAACAACATAAAGCTGATGTTCATATATGCATAGTCTCAAAGACTGAGAGACCAGTTATTTTAGTGTAAACAGACAGACGTTTTAGTGACGCTGGTGTACCAAGCCTTCTCAGATTCAAATATCCAAATGTTCTGCGGCCGAAACGAAATCTATCTCTACAGTATTCAGGAAATATAATGAGAAAATATCAGCGTCAAGCACTATCTCAAGTTTGTGTAAAATATTACTGGCAGCGACATAATCTTTGCCATCTCCGTGAGAGGAAAATTAAAAGCTTTAGATGTTATCAGCTCTGGTGGAGAATGGAGTGTAATGGAAGCGTACAAGTTGCCAAGCAGTAGCCATGAAGAAATAGCAAGAACTGGGGAAGCTTTTATTCTGTGGTTATGTGGATGAGGGAGAACAACGTCACTGGATGAATGCCATATCATGTACAGTCTGTCAGTTGTGATGAATGGTTTGAAAACCGGCAAGTTGAAGATTGAGACACTTATGCAACATATAAGTGTCAGACACTGCATCATCATGGGATCCTGATACAAAGAATTCTTCAAACTTGTCCAACCTTTGGACGAAGACCTATTTCGACTAGTGGATGGTACCACTATGACACCGGCTCCTCCTGCTTCGCCTCACCTGACTACAGTATATAAACCACGTCTTCGGCCCTATCCTGTACATTCTACAAGATTGATGGACTGAACACATTGACTCCAGGCTGAAGGTCTGATTATCTCAAACTCCTCCTCTCCTTACACCTTTCTGCTTTGTATTGGACTGATGAAGCCAATGTGTGGCGAAACGTTTCCCAAATAAAGATTCCCATATGTTGCATAAGTGTCTCAGTCTTCAACAGTCTGTCAGTAAATTACTATTATTATAATCAAAGAGAAGAGCTAAACCACAAGGATTATATAGCTCTGCAGGGAAGGATCTGTCAGTAAAGCATGTTTGTCCTACGAATTTAAGATTGAATCGATGCTTCTTACAAGTGCAGCAGCCAAATTTCATCAATACCGCACCTCAGACGCTGTACAACAGTGGACTGGCAATGATATGTGTCCCTTGGAAAGATTGAAGAGCGACAGCAGCTGATTATTATTATAATCAAGGGGGAAGCGCTAAACCCGGAGGATTATACAGCGCCTGGGGGGAATGTGGAAGGCATTCAGGCTTAATTCGTGGAACTGGAGCACAGATCCAATTCCCTAAATCAAGAGCCCCTCACCAACATCAAGGAACCTTCCTTGAGGGGACAGCAGCTGAGACACTGGTAGCCATATTGCCAGACAAGCCAAACGCCCTAGCAAAACGGCTTCGCATGGGATATACACAGGTCAGATGTTAGGTAAGTAATTAAATAAGTTTTATGTAGACTTTGAGTACGTAGCATCCAAACGCTTCTACAATGGTCTAAAGTCATAAACATTTTCCAATAAATTTACAGGAACCATTTTGATTAATAAAACTGGCACATTAAAACGTACACAATCTACAACCAGGATAAAGTTTAATTTTGAGGCAAACACATCAGCGCAAAAACTTTAAAGCTGACCAGAAGATGCATTTTCCAGTTACTGTACAGACTCCAACAATATTTGCGTCTACACAGCTTATACTGAAGAAAAATTCCATCCATTTCATACACTGCAGCCATTAAAAATTGATGCCGTTTACAGTTGTATTCTGTTATTTAAGGAAAATGATAAACCCTAAGAGTCACAAAGCTTCTGTGGAACGGGAGGCATTCAGCTGCGATCCCAGCAAGGGGGGGGAGGATAAGTAAAGGTCCCTGGATCAAGAACTCATCACAGCATCAAGGACAATAGTGGTGCACAAGTCTGCAAAGCTCAGACCTCTGCAACACAATTGTCCTCAAAGATTTGTTAAGTTATACCATGAATTAAGGAAAGATCCTGGACTTCACCTTACGAAACAGACAAAGCAAATGCAAGAGTAATTTTGGACATGGTAGATTATAGTGGAAAAATGAACATGTTATTAGAAGACAGAGGAACATACGAACCCCTTAACAACACCAACCTTCGTCTAAGATACTACAAGCGTCTTGAAATTCTGGAGTGGATCAAGAGAGAGTTTCTGAAGTTACCTCATGGACAACAAAGTCGGGAATAGTCAATATAAAATTAAACAGTGGACACCGACCTTTGTCATCGGACAAACCTTCAGCAAGTAATGGGTAACCAGGGTGGAAAATTTGACACCGGTCGGATAAGGCATTCTGAAGTTATAAACGATAGTCTTGGAGCAAGTTAGTGGGAGACGAGATTTAGTGTTCCCACGGGTAATAATAATAATAATAATAATAATAATAATAATAATAATAGTGGGAGAGCAGGACACTGTAGGTGACACTGATGTTTTTGCTGGTTCACTAAACACGTGAAAATAAAAAAAAAAAATTATAAAAATTCCAGTTTTCAAGTTTCTTCATTTTCTTTTTTAGTTATATTTACTTATATATTTTGTGCATTTAAAAAACCCGGTTTAATAAAAAAATATAAAACTGGCAAATTGGCGCGTATATATATTTCAAATTCAATACCAAAAATGCGTCTAATAAAATATACAAAAGCTTAAGCATTTAAAACCGACCAGAAGAGGCATTTATTATTTATTAATTGGGAACCAATTTAGCAAATTTCTGACAACTAGAAATTTATATTGATTAAAGTGTAATCCAAACTTTCCATTAATAAAATCCATCAAGACAAAGTCTGAAGTCTATCGGAAGAGGCATTCTGCGGTAATTACTCTGAATCCAACGGTTCCAAGTGTTTTAATAATTTCATTAAAATTCCTAATTTGCAGTTAAACAGTCTTAATTTATATCGATAAGGCATTCTTTAGTTATTAATGGATTTCAGTATCAATATAAATTAAAGTGGCGGAATGGGAGCTTCGGATCCTTGCTTTCTGGAAAACACATCAGGGCTTAAAATTTGAAGCCTATCGGATGAGCCATTCTTCAGTCATGGCCAACGATTCCAAGATTTTTATTTTTAAATTAGTGGGCTGGCAAATTTTCTTGCACACACACACACTAAACTTAATGGGTACTATCCTGACTATTAGATTCATCACCCATTAAATTCTGAAACCCTTCAAAAGAGGCAAATTCAAATGTATATAATGTGATTAATGTGATTCTCTGCATCGTCTAATTAGGAAGCATATTTCTTGTACGTTGAAAAACTATGCCACTAAGAGTTTTTTGAAGCTTCGAGAGTAAGTCTAGGATGCTCGAAATAAGGTCAACAAGGTGGGTCAGAGGGTAGCTACGTGTGCCAATTGTTCCTAGAATCTGGGTCTAGTTACCGTACGCCAGCGTTGAAAATCAGAAGCCGATCCGAACAGACATTTTTGTGAAATGAGCTAAATACAAGAGAAATGTTGGAGAGGGAGAGATGAAAAAAATGTCTGAGATACTTTATAAGGAACCATCACACTGGTATGTATCTGAGTTTGGTAAAGAGAAATAAAGCTCCATCACCACTACCACCACTACTATAATCACCATCATCACCATCACTACTACCACCACCACTACTATAACTACCATCACCACCCCCACCACCACTACTATAACCACCGTCATCACTACCACCACCATCACCACTACCACCACTGCTATAACCACTATCACCACCACCACTACTATAACCACCGTCACCACTACCACCACCATCACCACCCCTACCATAGCCACCATCACCACCACTACCACCACCACTACTATAACCGCCATCACCACCACCACCACTCCTATAACCACCATCACCACCACCATCTCACCCACCACCACCAAGAACAACAACACTACCACCATTACCACACTAACACTACCACCAATACCACACCAACATTACCACCACAACTACCCACCTAACCATTCACCACCACAGCTACCATCACCACCACCGCTACCATCACCACCACCATCTCACCCACCACCACCAACAACAACAACACTACCACCATTACCACATCAACACTACCACCAATACCACACCAACACTACCACCACATCTACCCACCCACCCATCCACCACCAACACCACCACAGAGGGAGGCCAGCCACTCAACAATGATACCGTTACACAACACAGTGTTGTTATCCTGGCGACCTGCTCCAGTACTCGCCCTGGCGACCTGCTCCAGTACTCGCCCTGGCGACCTGCTCCAGTACTCGCCCTGGCGACCTGCTCCAGTACTCGCCCTGCTACAACACTTCATCCTTGAATGTTTTATTACGCAGCGGGACACTCCTACTGGCTCTGTCTGGCTCTCACTTCTCATGGTGCTCACACTTTGTGGGACTCACTTATTCCTTATAGTGCTCACTTATACTTTGTGATACTCATACCTTGAGGTGCTCTCACTCACACCTTGAACAATAAAATGGTATAAAATACCGACAGGTTGTTTAGGTAAGACACATATGTAACAGTTAGGTATCTTTATTTCGAAACGTTTCGCCTACACAGTAGGCTTCTTCAGTCGAGTACAGAAAAGTTGATAGAAGCAGAAGAGACTTGAAGACGATGTAATCAGTCCATCACCCTTAAAGTTTTGAGGTGGTCAGTCCCTCAGTCTGGCGCTATATAAGGCTCCATCCTATCACTTCAACTCCATATTATTCCAAACATGGAACAATGCTCTTCTCCAGACTGAGGGACTGACCACCTCAAAACTTTAAGGGTGATGGACTGATTACATCGTCTTCAAGTCTCTTCTGCTTCTATCAACTTTGCTGTACTCGACTGAAGAAGCCTACTGTGTAGGCGAAACGTTTCGAAATAAAGATACCTAACTGTTGCATATGTGTCTTACCTAAACACTCACACCTTGTTGCCCCTTCCCTCTCATGCCTTGGGATGCTCACTTACACCTTGTGTTACTCACACTTTATGATGCTATTACTCTCAGATGAATACAGAATGTTTGGCAATAAACTCGCCGATACAACAGTAGAAAAAGACCTGGGAGTAATCATTAACAATGACCTCAAAAGTCGGTAAGACTGGCAGAATTGTTACTGTAAATTAGCTATATGAACACCTGTTCAACTAATGGCTTGGCAAAAGTCCTAGAGAGCGAAACGTTGACACAATAAAATGTCACATTAGTTGCACTTGTGTCCTTTTACCTGACCTCAAAAGTGCCAAACAATACGTGTTTGGAAGCAACAAGGCTGAGAGAGCACTTAGAAACCTCTAACTCAAACACCAGGCACAGTACTGGCAAGTCACTTGTTTGATCATATGGTGAATATGGCATCTTGTTTTCGTCTCCAGATTACGTAAAAGAGGAAGATATACTCAAAGAAATTTTATGAAGAGAGGCACAAAGCACGCAAACCTTTTAATTTTCCCTGGGAAATGGAAATGCTGAACGACTCTGACATATTCAGACATGCAGAATTATTTGAAATGTAACTGAGTCCATAACTCGAAACTGTGAAAAGAAACTACGAAGCAGAAGATGCAACACGAACGTATGCATTTTTTTTATGGGGGGAAATAGAATTATAGTAGAATGGAATAGAATTCCCACTAATGTTCCCCTCAAGGAAGGTTCCTTGATGTTGGTGAGGGGCTCTTGATTTATAGTAGAATGGAATAAAGTTCCCACTAATGTTGCAAGCACAGACAAGGTTCTCATTCAAGAACAAGCTGGACAAACTATCTGTTTGGCAGGATTAGCACAGTTCTCATCAAACATTTGCGCGAATCTGCGTCTCTCATCCTGTTATCAGTTGCCTGGTATATCTTACGCTCTTCCACGTTGTTTCATTCATCTCTGCTTATTTCTTACTTTCTGGAACTCTTTCATGATATTTTCTGACATTTTAGTTCTTCACAGTACTGAGATAAATCGCAAATGCTGGTGCTAGTGAGGGGCTCTTGATCTAAGAAATTGGATCCGTGCTCCAGTTCCATGAATTAAACCCGAATACCTTTCATCCCTCCCCACACAGGCTCTGTATAATCCCTACGGGTTTAGCGCCCTCGTTATTATTATTATTATTATTATTATTATTATTATTATTATTATTATTATTATTATTATTCACTCTATTCCGAGTGTCTTTTGATTTCCAGATCTTTGCATACGCCTTCACTTTGTTATTGTTTTAGTGTTGCTTACTTTGCTTTCTAAGTTTGTCTCTGCAGACTTTAAGCTTTGTAAGCTTCAAAAATGGTTAGTTGGTCGGGTTACTGGGTTTAAAGCTTATCAACTGCACAGCACGAAGGTCATTAACACTCAGTAGTACCTTACACCACCACTTAGAACACTTTAATGCTACCCTACACCACCACTTAGAATACTTTAATATTACCTTACACCGCCACTTAGAACACTTTAATACTATCTTACACCACCACTTAGTACACTTTAATATTACCTTACACCACCACTTAGTACACTTTAATATTACCTTACACCACCACTTAGTACACTTTAATATTACCTTACACCACCACTTAGTACACTTTAATATTACCTTACACCACCACTTAGTACACTTTAATATTACCTTACACCATCACTTAGAACGCTTTAATATTACCTTACACCATCACTTAGAACGCTTTAATATTACCTTACACCACCACTTAGTACACTTTAATATTACCTTACACCGCCACTTAGAACACTTTAATACTATCTTACACCACCACTTAGTACACTTTAATATTACCTTACACCACCACTTAGTACACTTTAATATTACCTTACACCACCACTTAGTACACTTTAATATTACCTTACACCATCACTTAGAACGCTTTAATATTACCTTACACCGCCACATAGAACACTTTAATATTACTTTACACCACCACTTAGTACACTTTAATATAACCTTACACCACCAATCAGACCACTTTAATCAATATAAAAAAGATGATTAAAAATTAAGAGGTGTCGGTGTTTACATTTATCTTCGGTGTGAAAAATTTCTAAACATTATTGGTTTGCAGACAATAGTACCTTTGCTTTTTAAAAAGCAAAACACAGCATCCCTAGTGTTTTGATTAATGTAACTTTGCTGGAAAGACGTGCTTTGTAATTACTTTTATTACCACAGAATTATTTTCTATTGTGTGGAGAAGTACATCCTTAGTACACCAATTACTTCCCTATGTACACCAGTTTTTAAATTGCAAAGACTAGTTAATGAACTACAGACGCCATTTACTGAACTGTAAACACAAGTTAATGACCTACTGACAGTATTTATTAAACTGCAAACACCTTTTAATAATAACCTACAAGCATCACTTACTGAACTATAGACTCTACTGCCAACGCATCTTAACGACCTACAAACACCACTTATTGATCCGCATACCCTACTTAAATGACCTTAACACACCACTTACAGAGTACCATTTACCTCCTCCAGTGGTAGTACCACTGAGTGAGAGAGGAGTGTTACACTGACGTTACACTGACGTTACACTGATGTTACAAATATGACGTAAAGTGTGGAGAAATTTCTCCATAAGGGGGGTATCAGCTCCCTTCAGCCCCTTTCAGCCCCTTTCAACCTTTTTCAGCCCTGAGGGGCCCAGCCCTCTCAGAAGGGGCAAGCATCTTGTTTGCTGCTACATCAAGTAATTACCAGCAGATGTTTAACCAGTGTGTACCAGTTACATGCTCATGTTGCTCTTTGCAAGAGACCACTGTTGCAAGAGTGTAGTTTTATAAGATACAATCAATCTCTTACCTTAGCAGGACAATTAAAGAAATCCTGTTCCCACTTTATTACCATGGTAAAGATAGTGTACATTGTTGTCTATGCTTAAGACAGCAAGAGTCAAGCATTCTGCATTGCTTCATGGAGGAAGCTTGGCAAGAAGGGAAATTTTGTGCTAGGTCAGCGTTTCTTTTATGTGCTAGGAGCATTGCGGCAGCGTAGGAGGCTGTAGGATTAGATTGTTTCTGACCCTGCAGGGGTATACATTGACGCTGGGATAACCAACAAAGAACACTGATCTGTGCGTTTTTGTACATAAAAGTATCTCAAAGACCATATCAAGACACTTAGAGAGAAGTGTGATCAGCTTCTTTAGTGACATTATGGTGAACAAATCTTGATGAACAGTGTAACAATGAGTGTTGTGATCCTAATGAAGTGTGTGTGACATTCTTCAAAGAACACGTTTGCTTCAATCAAGACACCTATATCAGAGTCAATATGGGTCCAATACAGACACCCAGGTAGGTTTAGTAATTAATAGAACTAGCTAGGTCTGCTGTGCAGTAGATAGCTACGTCATTTTTACTGGATGTACGCGAGGGCGTTGACCCCCGGAGCTCTCTCCAGGTAAACTCCAGGTATACTCGGTTATGGGCGGGCCATCGAGCCCACACCAGTAAGTGTTGTCAGTATTCAGTGATATTGACACATGTACTCTGACATAACGTTTGGCACCCCAATTAGGGTGTCTAATTTATAATTCTATGAACCATTCATCTATTGACATTACTGACATAACACCCCTTAGGGGTAATTCTACTCACCCATAAATTATTTTCCAGCCCATTGAGGGATGCAGACGACAGCTTCTCAAGAAATCGCCTGCAGGGACGGCTGTGTAGGCGAAAGCTGTCTTTCAAGATAAGTCCCCCTACAGTTCACTATTTAATGTTTGACTTAACTTGTAGCATTATCCTCAACATAAAGACCAAAGAATCAGATACTTCTATTACTGGTCTTCGCCATCTTTATTGCTCATAGTTTATAAACTAGAAAAAGTCGTACAACAACTGGAGAAGGTAATAAGTGGCACAATACCTGGAGGTGGTAAGTGATACAACTGGAAAAAATAGCATGCGTTACAGCCACAAGAGGTGGGTGGTACAGCCACTGAAAAAGTAAATGGTACAACTGGAGTAGGCAGTAAGCGATGTAACTACTGGAGGTAGAAACTGGTACACTGGAGGAAGTAGCAAGTGTTGTAACCTGCTACATAGATGGCATTTTTTCAGAGGATCGGGAAGTTGTCCGAGGACAAATAACGCCCTATAAAACAACCTTCTGGACACATATTCAGTAGCTCGGGACAAGATCACGACTGAGTGTTCCTGCGATGCTACAGTCACATATACCTGGACTGGGACAGGACGGTAAAGGAGAGGGAACATCCGGGTGAATTTGTGAGAAGCCACCATCACCATCACTGACATAAGCCTCTCCTGCTTCCCTACACTTTACCCTTCCCTGCTCACTGCAGTATCCCTGATCCCTTCCAGTGTACTGTACACTTTAACATGAGACCTGCCTTCCCCCACCCCTGTCAGAGAAACAACATGCAGAAACACTTCACAACACAAACTAATCTATGATAAAGGAATGCAACCTCAGAATGTGATGCACAATTGCAGATGAATTATCATAAAAGAATAAGATGAAAACACGAAGAGTGGAGACAACAGCAGACATCATAGATATTACAGACAAGTCCAAATGAAAATATATCAGGTGCCATATTCCCAACAGGATATCAAGTAATAAAGCAGAGGACCTGCAATTCTAATCAGAGCAAATAGCGTTATGAAAAGATGAGAGGGATAGGTAGAACTAAGACAAACCACTTGATAGTGGGATCCTTTAAGACTGGGGTGACCCAGAGTAATAGTAGCGGTGATATACAAACCACCACCTAAGAGTAGTAGACCAAGACAGGAATATGATGACAAAAAACAAATGGTTGGCATCATATCATAAGTAACTGGAAATGGCCATAGGGCTAAAGCTAAGCTATTACTCACTGGTGAGTTAAACCACAAAGAAACTGACTGCGAAAACTGGGACCACATGAAGGGCCAGAAACGTGTAGGGCTGAGTTGATGGAAGTGATCAGATAAAAACTTTGTGTAAGTATATTAAGACCACGATAAGAGAGAGGGAGAAATGAACCAGCGAAACTGGACATTGTATTTACTGCAAGTACATCTGATGAAGGTGAAATAGAATATGAGTCTCCTGGGCACTAGACACCATACAATACTGAACTTCCAGTACCTTGTGGAACTGAACTTAGTGAGAAGGACAGGTGGAGGGCGCGAGAAGCCAGACCTGAAGAAAGGGAACTTCGAAGGGATAAGAGATTTCTTGGCTGCAGTGCAGTAGGAAAGGGAAACAGAGGGAAAAGCCAGCAAATGAGAAGATGGAGTACAGTATCTGGATGAAGAGTATATACTCAGGGGACAAGCCGCAACCTCACCCAGAGAAAGACCTGATATATCACCAGAGGCCGGTGAAGAGTAACCTCTGCAGCTAATGCTTGTCATGTAAATCTTAGTGCAGCCTTCATGAGTCTCGACAAAGTCATTCCCGGTCTTTCATATATACATCATATATCAGACCCTTCTAGACATAAATCAAGTCTCCAGACAAGGAAAAAATCCTCAAGCAATACAGGCAGTCGAAAACATTGGACTGAAGATGCCGCTGGCTGCTGAAACATTGCCATGATAAAAAATGACCAGATCTTGCACAAGTGTCTCATTTATCAGCTTGTCAGTTTCCTAAACCATTTTTTCAAGGTTGGATAATATCATGTTAGGTAATGGGAACAAGCACATTGTTGTTAGGTAAGACACATATGCAACAGTTAGGTATCTTTATTTCGAAACGTTTCGCCTACACAGTAGGCTTCTTCAGTCGAGTACAGAAAAGTTGATAGAAGCAGAAGACGTGAAGACGATGTAAAGAGTCCATCACCCTTGAAGTTTTGAGGTGGTCAGTCCCTCAGTCTGGAGAAGAACATAGTTCCATAGTTCCATATTGTTTCAGACTATGGAACAATGTTCTTCTCCAGACTGAGGGACTGACCACCTCAAAACTTCAAGGGTGATGGACTCATTACATCGTCTTCACGTCTTCTGCTTCTATCAACTTTTCTGTACTCGACTGAAGAAGCCTACTGTGTAGGCGAAACGTTTCGAAATAAAGATACCTAACTGTTGCATATGTGTCTTACCTAACAACTTGTCGGTATTTTATACCATTTCGATGTTCAAGCACATTGTTATACTGGGATACCTTAGCTTTAGCTGCACTGATTGCAGCAGCTTCTCAAGAAATCTTGAGTATCGACTTTCTAGATACTGTCCAGGATTTTTTTTTAAACAATTTGTAACAGGAATAACCTGCCTGACTTGATTCTTGCTAACAAGAAATATCTAATAATCTTGAGGTTAATAATGAACTCTTAAAAAGCAACCACAAATGACTCAGTGTCAATATATCAAGGAATTATCTTAATAACTCGAATCAAGTCAAGGCTATGATTTGTATTACACGGATTTTTTGGGGGAAACTAAGAGATTTTCTTGATAGAGTAGACCGGTGTGAACCTGTAGAGTTGGTTGCCAATATCACATTTTTCAAAGCATTGTACAATTGGCAAGGCAACATATGTTTTAATTAGGGCAATTAGATCAAACAAAAGTGAGCTTAAATGGATAAACAATAAAAACATTTCAAAGGTCAAATGACCAGTAAATCATTGAGGAACAGCAAGATTTTTAAGAAGGTGTTGTCGGAGGAATTAGATACAATATCAGAGTCAGAGGTAGAGTGCACCAGCGAGTGCTGGACACAATACATACCACAGGAGAAGAGGTGAGGAAACTGTTGTTTGAGCTGGATACCTCGAAGGCAATGGAACGAAATACTATTTTTCTGTGGGGCGAAGAGAGAGAGAGTGAGAGAGAGAGAGAGAGAGAGAGAGAGAGAGAGGAGAGAGAGAGAGAGAGAGAGATAGAGAGAGAGAGAGAGAGAGAGAGAGAGAGAGAGGAGAGAGAGAGAGAGAGAGAGAGAGAGAGAGAGAGAGGAGAGAGGAGAGAGAGAGAGAGAGAGAGAGAGAGAGAGAGAGAGAGAGAGAGAGAGAGAGAGAGAGAGGAGAGAGAGAGGAGAGAGAAAGGAGAGAGAAGAGAGAGAGGAGAGAGAGAGGAGAGAGAGAGAGGAGAGAGAGAGAGAGAGAGGAGAGGAGGGAGAGAGAGGAGAGAGGAGAGAGAGAGAGAGAGAGAGAGAGAGAGAGAGAGAGAGAGAGAGAGAGAGAGAGAGAGAGAGAGAGAGAGACTGCAAAACACTGTATGAGCCACAGGGCAAAATCTTCAAGTCACTCAACACAGGGAAACGGCAAGAAGTATGGAAATCGTGAATATAGTTCCAATATTAAAAAAAAAAAAAGCTGGAGCGACAGGAAGCATTATACCACAGGCTGGTATTACTAACATACGTAGTTTGCAGTATTATAGAGAAATTTGTCAGGGAAAGAGTGGTGGACGTTGTAGAAAAGAGCGAGTTCATAAAGTACATCCAGCACTGCTTTACGGACAGTAAATTGTCTCACAAACCTTTTAGAATTATGTGACAAGGTAACAAAGAAAGAGATGGGTAGCTTGCAAATGGTCATAATCATAACCATAATTTTTAAATAGGCGGACCGGTAAGCCAGCGAAAGGCCTCGGTCAGATGACCAAAAGCTCCAGCTGCAGATCGTCATATGACTAGGACCCGCGCCAGGAAACTCTTGTCCTGTTTCATGACAAATCATACCTCAGAACAAGAGACCGGGACAAAACTAGAAGGTAGGCAGAAGTAACAGGGAAGACATTACAAATGATCAAGAAATACTTAACACGAAGGAAACAGCGACTGATTGTCCGGGAAGAAGTGAAGGAATGACTGCGCTTGACGAGGCGGCGGTCAACAAGGATCAGTACTAGGATCAGTACTATTTCTTGTGTACGAGAAAGGAGAAAATCTCCAATGTGAGGTCATTTCTCCCGAAAATGTATGGGAAATTCCCACAAAATGATACTACTTTTGTTAGATACAACTAATCAACGCCGCCCCAGCCTCCACAGCTCACTATATTACTTTGTTAACCTCGGGGTTACACAGGGGTCAATCCTAGGTCCGGTGCTGTTTCTGGTATATGTGAACATGACGGAAGGAATAGATTCAGAAGTGCACCTGTTTGCAGATGATGTGAAGCTGATGAGAAGAATTCAATCGGACGAGGACGAAGCGTAAGTAAAAGGGATCTGGACAGGCTGCAAGCCTGGTTCAGAAACTGACTCCTGGAGTTCAACCTTACCAAGTGCAAAGTTATGAAGATTGGGTAAGGGAGTACAGTCTTGGGGGTCAGAGACTACAAACCTCACACAAGGAAAAGGATCTTGGGGTGAGTATAACACCAGGCACATCTCCTGAGGCGCACATCAATCAAATAACTGCTGCAGCATATGGGCGCCTAGCAAACCTAAGAACAGCATTCCAACATCTCAATAAGGAATCATTCAGGACCCTGTACACAGTGTACGTAAGGCCTATATTGGAGTATGCAGCACCAGTTCGGAACCAGTACCTAGCCAAACACGTAAGGAAACTAGAGAAAGTGCAAAGGTATACAACAAGACTATTCCCGGAGCTAAGGGGCAAGAGAGAAAGAGGGATTGTGACAACGATATATGAAATACTGAGAGGAATTGACAAGGTGGACAGAGACAGGATGTTCCAGAGATGGGACACAGCAACAAGGGGTCATAGTTGGAAACTGAAGACTCAGATGAATCATAGGGATGTTAAGAAGTATTTCTTCAGCCACAGAGTTGTCAGGAAGGGGAATAATCTGGGGAGTGATGTAGTGGAGGCAGGATTCGTAAATAGCTTTAAGGGGAGGTATGATAAACCTCATGGAGCAGGAAGAGTGACCTAGTAGCGGCCAAAGAAGAGGAGGGGCCAGGAGCTGATAATCGACCCCTGCAACCACAACGAGGTGAGTACAACTAGGTGAGTACACACACACACACACACACACACACACACACACACACACACACACACACACACACACACACACACACACACACACACACATCTTCCTTCCCCACTCTTCCTCCCTTTTTTGGAGCTCTAACTCCCAGTCTTTCCTCCCTGGTTCGTCTACCAGATCTCTGGTTTTCCGTCCTCTAGGGCCACCCATTTTTTTTTTTTTTTTTTTTTTATTACCACAGAGGCTAGAGGAGGGAGAGGGTGCGAGGGGGAGAGAGAAAGGGTAGAAAGAGGGAGAGAGAGGAGAGAGAAAGGGTAGAAAGAGGGAGAGAGAGGAGAGAGAACCCGCACTTGATAAAGCACGTCAAGAAACTAGAGAAAGTACAAAGGTTTGCGACAAGGTTAGTTCCAGAGCTAAGGGGAATGTCCTATGAAGAAAGATTAAGGGAAATCGGCCTGACGACACTGGAGGACAGGAGGGTCAGGGGAGACATGATAACGACATATAAAATACTGCGTGGAATAGACAAGGTGGACAAAGACAGGATGTTCCAGGGAGGGGACACAGAAACAAGAGGCCACAATTGGAAGTTGAAGACACAAATGAGTCAGAGAGATAGTAGGAAGTATTTCTTCAGTCATAGAGTTGTAAGGCAGTGGAATAGCCTAGAAAATGACGTAGTGGAGGCAGGAACCATACACAGTTTTAAGACGAGGTTTGATAAAGCTCATGGAGCGGGGAGAGAGAGGGCCCAGTAGCAACCGGTGAAGAGGCGGGGCCAGGAGCTAGGACTCGACCCCTGCAACCACAAATAGGTGAGTACAAATAGGTGAGTACACACACACACACAAACACACACACATAGACACACACACACACACACACACACGCACACACACATACTACAGGCCTAGTGTCTAATCGACATGTGCCTAGGATAAAATGGTAACTAACACACACTCACACTCACACACACACACACACACACACACACACACACACACACACACACACACACACACACACACACTCCCATAACCCTGTCTCTCACCCTCCTCTCTCTCTATAGGCTTCTTCTCCATCTCTCCATTTCTCTCTCTCATAGCCTTTTCCCTCGCCCTCCTTTCTCCCTCTCTCTCTCTCTCTCTCCCTCTCCCTCTCCCTCTCTTTCTCCCTCTCTCTACCCTTTCTCTCCCCCCTCACATTTCTCTCTCTCCCCCTTGGTCTTATCCCTCACCCCCATACTCTCTCCTCTCTCTCCCTCTTTCTACCCTTTCTCTCTCCTCTCTCTCCCTCTTTCTACCCTTTCTCTCTCCCCCTCGCACCCTCTCCCTCCTCTAGCCTCTGTGGTAATAAAAAAAAAAATGGGTGGCCCTAAAGGACGGAAAACCAGAGATCTGGTAGACGAACCAGGGAGGAAAGACTGGGAGTTAGAGCTCCAAAAAAGGGAGGAAGAGTGGGGAAGGAAGATAGTAGAGCTTGGTAAGAAAATGGAGGAGCGGATAGCTGAAGAGTGCAGGAAGTGGGAAGTACAGGTCTTAGCAGCAGAAGCTAGGATACAGTGCTTAGAAGAGAAACTGCAAAGCCTGAAACAGATTAGAGAGACAAATGTCAATTCAGACGTGACATCAGGAAATTCAAAGTCAGGCGCAGACAAGGGGACGGTAAGCAACAACGGAGACATGCCGTACACGAAGGCCCTATCAGACCCACGTGGGGCCAGGGAAAAGACGATGAGCACACTAAGATCAAATGACAGGTCCGAAGACAATGAAGGTATGCTATATGCAGAGATTCTAACAGCCAACTGCAGTAGCAAGGGACAGCTGGTCAGGAAAGACAGTTCACTGAGAATAGAAGTTTCAGATATGACAGGGACTGAAGGCAAGAACATGTCAATGGAAGGAAATAAAATGCCTCAGAGGAAGCAGATGGAGACTCAGTGGGAGGAGGAAAGGGCGAGGTCAGTTTTTGTGTACGGGCTCCAAGAAGCCAAGGGGGACAACTTTGAAGAAATAAAACAGGAGGAGAAAAAAATGATTGAAGGCATCATGAAAACAATAGGGGAGGGCGATATGACCCAGGTGGCAAATTTTCAGAGAATTGGGTGGTTTGCGAGTGGAAGGATACGGCCTGTCAGAGTAACTTTCAAGGAAGAATCAGTTCGAACCAGGATCCTGCAAGAGAAAGCAAGACTGAGGGACAAAGAGGGGTACCAGAGAGTATACCTCGACTGCGACAGACCACAAGAAGAAAGGACTACACTGAAAGAGAGGGTACAGAGACGCAAGGAGGAACGAGAGGCAATGACGAAAATGAGCAGGACCCAGACACAGGAGGAAGGGCAAACACACCCCACAGAATCTCCCACCAAAAGACTCCAACCGCGACATTCCCAACGCAACTGAGCAACCTATACTACAACCCACTCACTGTTCCCTCTGCCACCAACCCCCATATCACAAACCTCACCCAACAGCTGTCCCTTATGGGCATTCTGACCCCACCCCCATCAACACAAACCCCACCTACACCACAGCCCCATATAGGCCCCCACCAAGGCTCTTGCTCCCCTAACCCCAATATTCTTGCATGACCACAATGATAGAAAAGAAACTGAAGGTTTGGTACACAAACGCGGATGGAATAACGAATAAACATGAGGAGTGGAACGAAAGAATCAGTGAAAAATCCCCAGACATCATAGCAGTCACAGAAACAAAACTCGCTGAGACAATAACAGACACAAACTTCCCAACAGGATATCAGATCCTGAGGAAAGATAGAAGGAGTAGAGGGGGAGGAGGGGTTGCACTGCTCATAAAACACCGATGGGGATTAGAGGAAATGGAAGGCATGGACATGATTGGAGAAAGAGACTACATTGTAGGTACAATTCAGTCCGGAGAACATAAAGTAGTCATTGGAGTGATGTATAACCCACCACAGAACTGCAGGAGGCCAAGAGAGGAGTACGAAGAAAACAACAGGGTGATGGTGGACACACTGGCTGAGGTGGCAAGAAGAGCTCACTCGAGCAGAGCAAAGTTACTGGTAATGGGCGATTTCAACCACAGGGAGATCGACTGGGAAAACCTGGAGCCACATGGGGGTCCCGAAACATGGAGAGCCAAGATGATGGATGTGGTACTTGAAAACCTCATGCATCTACATGTCAGGGACACAACCAGAGAGAAAGGGGAGGATGAGCCAGCAAGACTGGATCTTGTGTTCACCCTGAGCAGTTCAGACATTGAGGACATCACTTACGAGTGGCCCCTTGGAGCTAGCGATCACGTGGTTCTGAGTTTTGACTATATAGTAGAGTTACAAGTGGAGAAGGTAACAGGAACTGAAGGGGACAGGCCAAACTATAAAAGGGGGGACTACACAGGTATGAGAAACTTCCTGCAGGAGGTTCAGTGGGACAGAGAAATGGTAGGAAAATCAGTAAACGAGATGATGGAATATGTGGCAACAAAGTGCAAGGAGGCAGAGGAAAGTTTTGTTCCCAAGGGAAACAGAAATAATAGGAAGACCAAAACGAGTCCTTAGTTTACCCGAATGTGTAGGGAGGCAAAAACTAAGTGCAACAGAGAATGGAAAAGGTACAGGAGGCATAGGACCCAGGAAAACAAGGAGATTAGTAGAAGAGCCAGAAACGAGTATGCACAGATAAGGAGGGAGGCCCAGCGACAGTATGAAAACGACATAGCATCGAAAGTCAAATCTGACCCGAAACTGCTGTATAGCCACATTAGGAGGAAGACAACAGTCAAGGACCAGGTGATAAGGCTGAGGAAAGAAGGTGGAGAACTCACAAGAAACGATCAAGAGGTATGTGAGGAGCTCAACACGAGATTTAAGGAAGTATTTACAGTAGAGATAGGAAGGACTCTGGGGGGACAGACCAGATGGGGACACCAGCAAGGAATACACCAAGTGTTGGACGACATACATACAGATGAGGAGGAGGTGAAGAAACTGCTAAGGGACATCGATACCTCAAAGGCAATAGGACCGGACAACATCTCCCCGTGGGTCCTTAGAGAGGGAGCAGATATGTTGTGCGTGCCACTTACCACAATCTTCAACACGTCCCTGGAAACTGGGCAACTACCTGAGGTATGGAAGACTGCAAATGTAGTTCCCATTTTTAAAAAAGGAGACAGAAAAGAGGCACTAAACTATAGACCTGTGTCATTGACGTGTATAGTATGCAAAATTATGGAGAAGATTATCAGGAGAAGAGTGGTGGAGCACCTGGAACGGAACAAGAGTATAAATGCCAACCAGCACGGATTCACGGAAGGCAAATCCTGTGTCACAAACCTTCTGGAGTTTTATGATAAAATAACAGAAGTAAGACACGAGAGAGAGGGGTGGGTTGATTGCATCTTCTTGGACTGCAAGAAGGCCTTTGACACAGTTCCTCACAAGAGCATCAGGCTAGAGCATCAGGCGCATATAACAGGAAGGGCACTGCAATGGATCAGAGAATACCTGACAGGGAGGCAACAACGAGTCATGGTACGTAATGATGTATCACAGTGGGCACCTGTGACGAGCGGGGTCCCACAGGGGTCGGTCCTAGGACCAGTGCTATTTTTGGTATATGTGAACGACAAAATGGAAGGGTTAGACTCAGAAGTGTCCCTGTTTGCAGATGATGTGAAGTTAATGAGGAGAATTAAATCTGATGAGGACCAGGCAGGACTTCAAAGAGACCTGGACAGACTGGACACCTGGTCCAGCAAATGGCTTCTCGAATTTAATCCTGCCAAATGCAAAGTCATGAAGATAGGGTAAGGGCACAGAAGACCACAGACAGAGTATAGGCTAGGTGGCCAAAGACTGCAAACCTCACTCAAGGAGAAAGATCTTGGGGTGAGTATAACACCGAGCATGTCTCCGGAAGCACACATCAATCAGATAACTGCTGCAGCATATGGGCGCCTGGCAAACCTGAGAACAGCATTCCGATACCTTAGTAAGGAATCATTCAAGACACTGTACACCGTGTATGTCAGGCCCATACTGGAGTATGCAGCACCTGTTTGGAACCCGCACTTGATAAAGCACGTCAAGAAACTAGAGAAAGTACAAAGGTTTGCGACAAGGTTAGTTCCAGAGCTAAGGGGAATGTCCTATGAAGAAAGATTAAGAGAAATCGGCCTGACAGGAGGGTCAGGGGAGACATGATAACGACATATAAAATACTGCGTGGAATAGACAAGGTGGACAAAGAGGATGTTCCAGGGAGGGGACACAGAAACAAGAGGCCACAATTGGAAGTTGAAGACACAAATGAGTCAGAGAGATAGTAGGAAGTATTTCTTCAGTCACAGAGTTGTAAGGCAGTGGAATAGCCTAGAAAATGACGTAGTGGAGGCAGGAACCATACACAGTTTTAGACGAGGTTTGATAAAGCTCATGGAGCGGGGAGAGAGAGGGCCCAGTAGCAACCGGTGAAGAGGCGGGGCCAGGAGCTAAGACTCGACCCCTGCAACCACAAATAGGTGAGTACAAATAGGTGAGTACACACACACACACTCACACACTCACACTCACACACACACATACACACACACACATACACACACACAGACACACACACACACACACACACACACACACACACACACACACACACACACACACACACACATGCACAGTTCAGTCTGGGGAACATAAGGTAGTCATTGCAGTTCTGTATAACCCACCACAGAACTGCAGGAGGCCAAGAGAGGAATATGAAATGAGCAACAGAGCAATGGTGGACACACTACCTGAGGTGGCCAGAACAGTTCACTCGAGCAGAGCAAAGTTACTGCTTATGGGCGATTTCAACCACAGGGAGATTGACTGGGAAAACCTGGCGCCACATGGGGGTCCCGAAACATGGAAAGCCAAGGTAATGGATGTGGTGTTGGAAAAACCTTGTGCACCAACATGTTAGGGACACTTCCAGAAAGAGAGGGAAGGATGAACCGGAGAGACTGGCCCTCATGTTCACCTTGAGCAGCTCGGACATTAAAGACATCACATATGAGCTACCCCTTGGAACTAGTGATCACGTAGTTCTAAACTTTGAATACACAGTGGAGTTACAAGTAGAGAGGGTTACAGGAGTTGAATGGGAAAAGCAGAACTATAAAAGGGAGGACTACACAGGTATGAGGAACTCCCTGCAGGAGGCTAAGTGAGACGGAGAATTGGTAGGAAAGTAGATAAACGATATAATGAACTACTAACAATAAAATGAAAGGAGGCAGAGGAAAGGTTTGTTCCCAAGGGTAACAGAAATAATGAGAAGACCAAAACGAGCCCTTGGTTTACACGATAGTGTAGGGAAGCAAAAGCTAAGTGCACTAGAGAATGGAAAAAGTGCAGAAGGCAAAGAATCCAGAAAAATAAAGAGATTAGGCGAAAAGCCAGATAAGGAGAGAGGCCCAGCTACAGTAAGAAAACAGCATAGCATCGAAAGTCAATTCTGACCCGAAATTGCTGTATAGCCATATTAAGAAGAAGACAACAGTCAAACACCAGGTAATAAGGCTGAGGAAAGAAGGCGGTGAGCTCACAAGAAACGATCAAGAGGTATGTGAGGAGTTCAACACGAGATTTAAGGAAGTATTTACAGTAGAGACAGGAAGGACTCTGGGAAGACAGAACAGAGGGGTACACCAACAAGGGATATACCAACAAGTGTTCGATGAAATACACACAACTGAGGAGGAGGTGAAAAAGCTGCTAAATAGCCTTGATACCTCAAAGGCGGTGGGACTGCATAACATTTCTCCGTAGGTCCTTAGAGAGGGAGCAGAGACACTGTGTGTGCCACTTACCACAATTTTCAACACATCCCTTGAAATTGGGCAACTACCTGGGGCATTGAAGACCGCAAATGTAGTCCCCATTCTTAAGAAAGAACACAGAAGCGAGGCACTAAACTACAGACCAGTATCACTGACATGTATAGTATGCAAAGTCATGGAGAAGATTATCAGGAGGAGAGTGGTGAAGCACCTGGAACGAAACAAGATTATTAATGACAACCAGCACGGATTTATGGAAGGGAAATCTTGAGTCACAAACCTTATGGAGTTTTATGACAGAGTAACAGAAGTAATACACGAGAGAGAAAGATGGGTTGATTGCATTTTCTTGGACTACAGGAAGGCTTTCAACACAGTTCCTCACAAGTGATTAGTGCAGAAGCTAGAGGATCAGGCGCATATAACAGGAAGGGCACTGCAATGGGTCAGAGAATACCTGACATGGAGGCAACAATGAGTCATGGTACGTGATGAGGTATCACAGTGGGCGCCTGTGACGAGCGGGGTCCCACAGGAGTCAGTCCTACTACCAGGGCTATTTTTGGAATATGAATGACATGATGGAAGGGATAGACTCAGAAGTATCCTTGTTTGCAGATAATGTGAGGTTAATGTGGAGAATTAAATCAGATGAGGATCAGTCAGGACTTCAAAGAGACCTGGACAGACTGGACACCTGGTACAGCAACTGGTTTCTCGAATTTAACCCCGCCAAATGCAAAGTCATGAAGATAGGGGAAGGACTAAGAAGACCGCAGACAAAGTATAGGCTAGGT
Organism: Cherax quadricarinatus; assembly: GCF_038502225.1. Classification (NCBI taxonomy): domain Eukaryota; kingdom Metazoa; phylum Arthropoda; class Malacostraca; order Decapoda; family Parastacidae; genus Cherax; species Cherax quadricarinatus. Next base: position 29,320,531 of record NC_091296.1, read on the forward strand.
GACCAAAGATTGCAAACCTCACTCAAGGAGAAAGAACTTGGGGTGAGTATAACACCGAGCACGTCTCGGGAAGCACATATCAACCAGATAACTGCTGCAGCATGTAGGCACCTGGCAAACCTGAGAATAGCATTCCGATACCTTAGTAAGGAATCGTTCAAGACACTGTACACCGTGTACGTTAGGCCAATACCAGTTTGGAACCCACACTTGGTCAAGCACGTCAAGAAATTAGAGAAAGTGCAAAGGTTTGCAACAAGGTTAGTTCCAGAGCTAAGAGGAATGTCCTACGAAAAAGGTTAAGGGAAATCGGCCTGACGACAATGAAGGACAGGAGGGTTAGGAGAGACATGATAACTACATACAAAATACTGTGTGGAATTGATAAGGTGGATGGGACTGGATATTTCATAGAGGGGACACAGAAACAAATGGTCACAATTGGAAGCTGAAGACTCAGATGTGTCAAAAGGATGTTAGGAAGTATTTCTTCATAGAGTTGTCAGGAAGTAGAATAGTCTAGTAAGTGATGTAGTGGAGGCAGTAACCATACATAGCTTTAAGACTAGGTGTGATAAAACTCATGGAAAAGGGCGAGAGAGGACTCAATATCTATCAGTAAAAAGGCGGGGCCAGGAGCTGAGTCTCGACCCCTGCAACCACAATTAGGTTAGTACGCACACACACACACACACGCACGCACACACACACACACACACACACACACACACACACACACACACACACACACACACACACACACACACACACACACACAAACACATACACACACATACACTCACAAGCGCACACATACATTCACACACTCACACACATACACACATTATACATTCATAAATAATATGCAGTGTGCACTAGTCAAGGTTGCAACTGGGGATCTGCAAACACAACAGTCTCTTAATATGAAGTGCCGTTAACTGTGCGTGTGTGTGTGTGTGTGTGTGTGTGTGTGTGTGTGTGTGTGTGTGTCTGTACACTTATTAGTGCTTATCTCTTTTTTGGGCAGCAGAATTTCCTCATGAACGCCGTGATTCCCTTTCTTAAAGCAGTGTATGGTTCCTGCCTCCGCAATTTTACACTCTACATCAAGCAACTTCCGACCACTCCGAGGCTGAAGAAATATTTCCGATCATCCCCATCACTCATCTGTACTGCTAACTTCCAGCTGTGAGAATAATCGGTTTACAAAACCGACAAGTTAATAATCAGACACTTGTACAATATTTAGGTATCTTTATTCTGGAATCGTTTCTCCACGCAATAACTTCTTCACTCTAATGGAATGAACGATGGAAGATGAGGAGTGTGAGGTAATCAGTTCATCAGCCTGGAGTTGATATGTTCAGTCCATCAATCTTGACAAATGTTGCACAAGTGTCTTATTTTCCAGTTGTGCCCTCGTGTACCTGTTTTCAGCACTCGAACAGCCTGCCTCTGCCTACCTCATATTCTCTCCATATTTTATTTGTCATTTTCATGTCTTCCCTGGTCCATCTGTCCTAATCTAATGTCATAACGATAAGAATACATCACATGGGTGAAGAAGTGGCTTATATGCTGCAGACAGGTGAGTTGAAGCAATCGTAGACGGCGTCACTTTGGAAAAAATCACAGGTGGAAATAGGTCATGCCTGTAGGTTTAAACAAGCGTAGAATTCCCTGTATCAAGATCTCAAGATGTTGCTGTGTCTGACAGGAATGTGTCTCTGACCCATTTATCTACAATCTTATCATGTTTAGCTTTTAGATTCTTCTCATAGCTCGTACCAATTAGCTTCCATAATAGTCTCGTACCATACCTCTGTAATTCCTCGAGATATTTTTACTTCTGATGAAGCGTTCTGTACACAAATAACCCGCACATAGAAGAGAGGAACTTACTACGACGTTTCGGTCCGACTTGGACCATTTACAAAGTCACACAAACGAAAAGGAGAGCAGGATGGGTATATATAGGGAGGAGGTGGTGGTAGTAGTAGCAGTAGTAGTGGTAGTAGTGGAGGTGGAAGGAAGTAGTAGTGGGGAGGTGGTAAGACTTCTACAAACAGAATAAAAAGTCACAATACCGTGGCTGCAATAATACACGAATAACACTCAGAAGAGGGTTAAGATGGGCCTGATATATAACGTACAGACGTCTGTAAATGACTCTTTGTTAAGATTCCTGAAACTAATCATAGATTTGCCAGAGGCACATTTGCTGCACAGGTTATTCAGTGTAGATATTAGCATCAAGTTATATGCTTAGTACTATGTTTACTTAAAGGTCTTTCTTAAGTGAGGTTTGCAGTTTTTGTCCCCCGAACACGAATTATATTTCTGCTCTCCTTTACCCTTTCCAGATCTGCATAACTTTGCAAACGCTAGAACCAAATCCTGCAGCTTATCCAGGTCCATTTGTAGGCATTCATGTCCTCTTCTCTTTGTGCTTCCTCATTACTATCAAGTCATCTTCGAACAGAAATTCACCGGACTATGTTTCTTCAGTCATATCGTTTACGAACACCAGAAATAGTACAACTTACAGTACTTGGTCCTCGTGAAACCTTTTGTCACATTTCATTTTGACACTTCCTCCAGGATAGCTATTCTTTGTTTCCTTCCTGAGAGGTATTCCTTGATCCATTACAGTGCCTGCTCTTCTAGCTTTTATCCCGGTCTTTTGTGTAGTACTGTGTCAAAACTTATCTTATGGTCCTCCTCATTCCTCTGAAGATGTGTGTGAGAGTACTTAAAGCTTTCACGTTTTTAGGTCATGTTTTTTACCAAGGTATTTTTTTTATCTGCTGTCGCGCGTTTTAAAATACATGCATACATACTTACATATATATATATATATATATATATATATATATATATATATATATATATATATATATATATATATATATATATATATATATATGTCTATATATATATATATATATATATATATATATATATATATATATATATATATATATATATATATATATATATATATATACAGATATATATCTATATATATATATATATATAATATATATATATATATATATATATATATATATATATATATATAGGTAGTAGGTTGGTAGACAGCAACCACCCAGGGAAGTACTACCGTCCTGCCAGATGACAGTGAAACAGACACCTGTAACTGTTTTGCATGATGGTAGGATTGCTGGTTTCTTTTTCTTTTTCTGTCTCATAAACACGCTAGATAACAGGGATATCTTGCTACTCCTACTTACACTTTGGTCACACTTCACAGACACGCACATGCATATATATATACATACATCTAGGTTTTTCTCCTTTTTCTAAATAGCTCTTGTTCTTCTGTATTTCTTCTATTGTCCATGAGGAAGTGGAAAAGAATCTTTCCTCCGTAAGCCATGCGTGTCGTATGAGGCGACTAAAATGCCGGGAGCAATGGGCTAGTAACCCCTTCTCCTGTAGACACTTACTAAAAAAGAGAAGAAGAAAAACTTTATAAAACTGGGATGCTTAAATGTGCGTGGATGTAGTGCGGATGACAAGAAACAGATGATTGCTGATGTTATGAATGAAAAGAAGTTGGATGTCCTGGCCCTAAGCGAAACAAAGCTGAAGGGGGTAGGAGAGTTTCAGTGGGGGGAAATAAATGGATTAAATCTGGAGTATCTGAGAGAGTTAGAGCAAAGGAAGGGGTAGCAGTAATGTTAAATGATCAGTTATGGAAGGAGAAAAGAGAATATGAATGTGTAAATTCAAGAATTATGTGGATTAAAGTAAAGGTTGGATGCGAGAAGTGGGTCATAATAAGCGTGTATGCACCTGGAGAAGAGAGGAATGCAGAGGAGAGAGAGAGATTTTGGGAGATGTTAAGTGAATGTATAGGAGCCTTTGAACCAAGTGAGAGAGTAATTGTGGTAGGGGACCTGAATGCTAAAGTGGGAGAAACTTTTAGAGAGGGTGTGGTAGGTAAGTTTGGGGTGCCAGGTGTAAATGATAATGGGAGCCCTTTGATTGAACTTTATATAGAAAGGGGTTTAGTTATAGGTAATACATATTTTAAGAAAAAGAGGATAAATAAGTATACAAGGTATGATGTAGGGCGAAATGACAGTAGTTTGTTGGATTATGTATTGGTAGATAAAAGACTGTTGAGTAGACTTCAGGATGTACATGTTTATAGAGGGGCCACAGATATATCAGATCACTTTCTAGTTGTAGCTACACTGAGAGTAAAAGGTAGATGGGATACAAGGAGAATAGAAGCATCAGGGAAGAGAGAGGTGAAGGTTTATAAACTAAAAGAGGAGGCAGTTAGGGTAAGATATAAACAGCTATTGGAGGATAGATGGGCTAATGAGAGCATAGGCAATGGGGTCGAAGAGGTATGGGGAAGGTTTAAAAATGTAGTGTTAGAGTGTTCAGCAGAAGTTTGTGGTTACAGGAAAGTGGGTGCGGGAGGGAAGAGGAGCGATTGGTGGAATGATGATGTAAAGAGAGTAGTAAGGGAGAAAAAGTTAGCATATGAGAAGTTTTTACAAAGTAGAAGTGATGCAAGGAGGGAAGAGTATATGGAGAAAAAGAGAGAGGTTAAGAGAGTGGTGAAGCAATGTAAAAAGAGAGCAAATGAGAGAGTGGGTGAGATGTTATCAACAAATTTTGTTGAAAATAAGAAAAAGTTTTGGAGTGAGATTAACAAGTTAAGAAAGCCTAGAGAACAAATGGATTTGTCAGTTAAAAATAGGAGAGGAGAGTTATTAAATGGAGAGTTAGAGGTATTGGGAAGATGGAGGGAATATTTTGAGGAATTGTTAAATGTTGATGAAGATAGGGAAGCTGTGATTGCGTGTATAGGACAAGGAGGAATAACATCTTGTAGGAGTGAGGAAGAGCCAGTTGTGAGTGTGGGGGAAGTTCGTGAGGCAGTAGGTAAAATGAAAGGGGGTAAGGCAGCCGGGATTGATGGGATAAAGATAGAAATGTTAAAAGCAGGTGGGGATATAGTTTTGGAGTGGTTGGTGCAATTATTTAATAAATGTATGGAAGAGGGTAAGGTACCTAGGGATTGGCAGAGAGCATGCATAGTTCCTTTGTATAAAGGCAAAGGGGATAAAAGAGAGTGCAAAAATTATAGGGGGATAAGTCTGCTGAGTATACCTGGTAAAGTGTATGGTAGAATTATTATTGAAAGAATTAAGAGTAAGACGGAGAATAGGATAGCAGATGAACAAGGAGGCTTTAGGAAAGGTAGGGGGTGTGTGGACCAGGTGTTTACAGTGAAACATATAAGTGAACAGTATTTAGATAAGGCTAAAGAGGTCTTTGTGGCATTTATGGATTTGGAAAAGGCGTATGACAGGGTGGATAGGGGGGCAATGTGGCAGATGTTGCAAGTGTATGGTGTAGGAGGTAGGTTACTGAAAGCAGTGAAGAGTTTTTACGAGGATAGTGAGGCTCAAGTTAGAGTATGTAGGAAAGAGGGAAATTATTTCCCAGTAAAAGTAGGCCTTAGACAAGGATGTGTGATGTCACCGTGGTTGTTTAATATATTTATAGATGGGGTTGTAAGAGAAGTAAATGCGAGGGTCTTGACAAGAGGCGTGGAGTTAAAAGATAAAGAATCACACACAAAGTGGGAGTTGTCACAGCTGCTCTTTGCTGATGACACTGTGCTCTTGGGAGATTCTGAAGAGAAGTTGCAGAGATTGGTGGATGAATTTGGTAGGGTGTGCAAAAGAAGAAAATTAAAGGTGAATACAGGAAAGAGTAAGGTTATGAGGATAACAAAAAGATTAGGTGATGAAAGATTGAATATCAGATTGGAGGGAGAGAGTATGGAGGAGGTGAATGTATTCAGATATTTGGGAGTGGACGTGTCAGCGGATGGGTCTATGAAAGATGAGGTGAATCATAGAATTGATGAGGGAAAAAGAGTGAGTGGTGCACTTAGGAGTCTGTGGAGACAAAGAACTTTGTCCTTGGAGGCAAAGAGGGGAATGTATGAGAGTATAGTTTTACCAACGCTCTTATATGGGTGTGAAGCATGGGTGATGAATGTTGCAGCGAGGAGAAGGCTGGAGGCAGTGGAGATGTCATGTCTGAGGGCAATGTGTGGTGTGAATATAATGCAGAGAATTCGTAGTTTGGAAGTTAGGAGGAGGTGCGGGATTACCAAAACTGTTGTCCAGAGGGCTGAGGAGGGGTTGTTGAGGTGGTTCGGACATGTGGAGAGAATGGAGCGAAACAGAATAACTTCAAGAGTGTATCAGTCTGTAGTGGAAGGAAGGCGGGGTAGGGGTCGGCCTAGGAAAGGTTGGAGGGAGGGGGTAAAGGAGGTTTTGTGTGCGAGGGGCTTGGACTTCCAGCAGGCATGCGTGAGCGTGTTTGATAGGAGTGAATGGAGACAAATGGTTTTTAATACATGACGTGCTGTTGGAGTGTGAGCAAAGTAACATTTATGAAGGGGTTCAGGGAAACCGGCAGGCCGGACTTGAGTCCTGGAGATGGGAAGTACAGTGCCTGCACTCTGAAGGAGGGGTGTTAATGTTGCAGTTTAAAAACTGTAGTGTAAAGCACCCTTCTGGCAAGACAGTGATGGAGTGAATGATGGTGAAAGTTTTTCTTTTTCGGGCCACCCTGCCTTGGTGGGAATCGGCCAGTGTGATAATAAATAAAAAATAAATATATATATATATATATATATATATATATATATATATATATATATATATATATATATATATATATATATATATATATATATATATAGAGAAATCCAATGACTAGTCACGAAAGCGATTGGAATTTCTCTATATATATATATATATATATATATATATATATATATATATATGTATATATATATATATATATGTATAAATATATGTCGTGCCAAATATGAAAAAGTAGTCAATTAGCAAAAACTCATTAAAAATTAAGTCCTTTCCAAAATTTTCTCTTGTACGTTTAAAGATATATTTTTTTCGTTAATGTTAAAGTAATTTTTTTTAATTTTGCACCAAAAGAATCTTAGAAAACTTACCTAACCTTATTATAACAAGAACAATTTATTTTAGCCTAGCCAACTAAATATGTTTTAGATATGTTTACAATAATTTAATACTAAAGAAACACAGTGAAATATATTTTTTTCGTTAGGTTCAGAATGATTTTGGCGAAATTATTGCATACACAAATTTTCACTTGTCTTATATGGCAAGATGAGCGTTGCTATTTAAGCCAAGATCGCAAGTTCTGCCTATTCGGCACGACATATATTTATATATATATATGTATGTGTATATATATGTGTATATATATATATATATATATATATATATATATATATATATATATATATATATATATATATATATATATATTGTATCAGGAAAATATGAGCACTCTCTATTTCGGTCATTGTCAGTTGAGCTGTGGATAATCAGTATTGGTGGTGAGTCACAAGTGACTAACAGTCACTGTTACCTACCCACAAGTTAGCACAATCATCAACATCCTCTGCTGAGAACGTCATCGTACCTCTGCGAATTCTCGAACGTCATCAACTCTTCCAGCCACTGCCGAGCTTCCTCACTTACGTCATTACCCTCCCTGACCTATGAGAGCGAACCACTCCCATGACAACATCATACGTTCAGGCCAGTCGTTGGCCATGCTCGCCTGACGTCATGTAGTGGTTACTGGTTGGCTGACGTTCAATGTGGCGTCATGCACAGTCGTGGGAGTTAGCGTCTCGTGCACGGACCCGCTGTTCTTCCCCACCGGAAGGTAACAATCATGGCGTAAGTAGCATTAGTCAGTCGCTTGACTCACCTGTCAGCTACATAAAAAAATCTCTCAAAAAAACGAAGTTTTAAACCATTATAATACAAGTGAGCAATTACTGAAGAGCAGAGTCACGTTGACCTCTCATGTTCATCCATGAAGACGACCTCATGGTCGTAGATCAGCGTGAAGGTGACACTGTCGTCGAGGACCAGTCTAAAAGTGACCTCGACTTTCAAGGCTAGAATGAATAATAATGATAATAATAGTAGTAGTAATAATAATAATAATAATAATAATAATAATAATAATAATCTTTATTTCTACAAGTACATGTACAAGGTATACAGTCCTAGCTGACATCAATGACATACTACTATATAGAACCCCTGAAGGGAGGTTCCTTGACGCTGGTGAGGGGCCCTTGATCTAGGGAATTGGATTTGTGCTCCAGTTCCCTGAATTGAGCCTGAATGCCTCCCATCCCCCCCCCCATGCGCTGTATAATCCTACGGGTTTAACGCTCCCCCATGATTATAAAAATTATACTATATAGAAAGCCGCTTGTTATGCAGAGACTTTCGGGCAAATTAGATCAGTTTTGTCCCAGGATGCGACCCACACCAGTCGACTAACACCCAGGAACCCATTTTACTGCTAGGTGAACAGGGACAACTGGTGTAATGAAACACGTCCAATGTTTCCACCCTTGCCGGGAATCGAACCACGGGCCACCTGAAGGTGACACTGTCATCAAGGACCAGTCTGAAAGTGACCTCGTGGTCGAGGACGAGCGTGAAGGTGACCTCGTCGATCAAGACTAGCGGGATCAGGAGAAATTCATCAACGACCAGGTTGATGCAGTTCAGCCAAGCAAGCCAGACTAACACGCGTAATCACCGTGGGTAAACTACCTTCACTCTCACCAGGCTGGATATGTCCTCACCAAGTATCACTTAAGGGTTGCTGTGTTGCACAGTGTCACATAACGCCAACTATGTGTCCAGAGATACAGTTACGTTACACTGTCACGTATCCACCATTATTACTAAAGTTAATTTATTAGGCTGAAAGGTTACCAACCCCGTAAGAGTTATTACAACCCGGCGAGAGTCATTACCAGCCCCGCGAGAGTCATTACCAACCCCGCGAGAGTCATTACCAACCCCGCGAGAGTCATTACCAACCCCGCAAGAGTCATTACCAACCCCGTGAGAGTCATTAACAACCCCGCGAGAGTCATTAACAACCCCGCCAGAGTCATTACCAACCCTGCGAGAGTCATAACCAATCCCGCGAGAGTCATTAACAACCCCGCGAGAGTCATTAACAACCCCGCGAGAGTCATTACCAACCCCGCCAGAGTCATTACCAACCCCGCGAGAGTCATTAACAACCCCGCGAGAGTCATTAACAACCCTGTGAGAGTAATTATCAACCCCGCGAGAGTAATTACCAACCCCGCGAGAGTCATTACCAACCCCGCGAAAGTCATTAACAACCCCGCGAGAGTAATTACCAACCCCGCGAGAGTCATTACCAACCCCGCGAGAGTCATAACCAAATCCCTAGAAAGTCATTACCAGCCCCGCGAGAGTTATTACAAACCCCTTGAGAGTTATTACAAACCCCGCGAGTGTCATTAAAACCCCCGCGAGTCATTACTATCCCCGTGAGAGTCATTACCAACCCCGTGAGAGTCATTGCCAACCCCGCGAGAGTCATTAGCAACCCCGTAAGAGTTATTACCAACCCCGCGGGAATCATTACCAACCCCGTGAGAGTCATTACCAAACGCCGTGAGTCATTACCAACCCTGCGAGTCATTACCAACCCCACGAGAGTCATTACAAACCCCGCAAGAGTTATTTCCAACCCCGCGAGAGTTATTACCAATGCCGCGAGTCATTACCAACCCCGCGAGAGTTATTGCCAACCCTGTGAGAGTCATTACGAACCCAGTGAGAGTCATTACCAACCCCGCGCGAGTCATTACCAACCCTGCGAGAGTCGTTATCATCCCACGAGAGTCATTACCAACCCCGCGAGAGTCATTACCAACCCCACGAGAGTCATTACAAACTCCGCGAGAGTTATTTCCAACCCCGCGAGAGTTATTATCAATCCCGCGAGATTTATTGCCAAGCCCGTGAGAGTCATTACCAACCCCGCAAGAGTCATTACCATCCCTGCGAGAATCATTACGAACCCTGCATGAGTCATTACCAACCCCACGAGAGACATTACAAACCCCACGAGAGTTATTTCCAACCCCGCGAGATTTATTACCAATCCCGCGAGAGTCATTACCAACCCTGCGAGAGTTATTGCCAACCCCGTGAGAGTCATTATTAACCCTGCGAGAGTCATTACCAATCCCGCGAGAGTCATTACCAACCCTGCAAGAGTCGTTATCCCCGCGAGAGTCGTTATCATCCCCGCGAGAGTCATTACTAACCCCACGAGAGTCATTACAAACCCCGCGAGAGTTGTTTCCAACCCCGCGAGAGTTATTACCAATCCCGCGAGAGTCATTACCAATCCCGCGAGAGTTATTGCCAACCCCGCGAGAATCATTACGGCTCCATGTTAACTGTTAACCACCACTCCAGCAGACATTAGTATAAACTCGCAGTAATATACACTGAGAGTAACCACTAATCTCTGTTTCAGGAATTTATATATTCTTGACTTGTGGTTTTCTTAACAGATGATGATAGTATGCTTTTTGTATTAAGAGGAGCTAAACCCCCAGGGGCAGTAAAAAAAAGACACACGAAGGCAGTATGTTATACTCTGTTAAACTGTCAATAAGGTAATACATTATATTGTATTCTTGTGTTTTATATCCATCAAGTCAGTGTTGTATAGCAGGTACCTCTACCTGGGCGTCACACAGCACCTGCTGTATCGCAGGTAATCATGTTTGATCCAAGAAGGGGGAATTAGCTTTAGGTCCATGGATCAAGAGTCATTCACTGGCTTCAAGGCATCACTTACTTCACTTCAAGATGAATTACGGGAGATTCTCAAAGACACGATTTCCCATTTCTTAAGTCTTGCCAGTCGCCTTGACCTTGATCTTGACCTTGATCATGGTCGTGGGTTAAGTTGATACACAGATGAAGGTGTTGAAGATACACCGTAGGGGGAGGAAGACGGGCGGAGGGTATTGTGTAGATACTTCAAAGACAACGTGAGATAACAAGAGAACCCAGACCATAACTAATCTCAAATTAAAACGGTCGCTAACAGATAAGCCTATACGTATATATATATATATATATATATATATATATATATATATATATATATATATATATATATATATATATATATATATATAAATATATATATACATATATATATGTGTGTGTGTGTGTGTGTGTGTGTGTACTCACCTATTTGTACTCACCTATTTGTGGTTGCAGGGGTCGAGTCCTAGCTCCTGGCCCCGCCTCTTCACCGGTTGCTACTAGACCCTCTCTCTCCCCGCTCCATGAGCTTTATCAAACCTCGTCTTAAAACTTTGTATGGTTCCTGCCTCCACTACGTCGTTTTCTAGGCTATTCCACTGCCTTACAACTCTATGACTGAAGAAATACTTCCTACTATCTCTCTGACTCATTTGTGTCTTCAACTTCCAATTGTGGCCTCTTGTTTCTGTGTCCCCTCCCTGGAACATCCTGTCCTTGTCCACCTTGTCTATTCCACGCAGTATTTTATATGTCGTTATCATGTCTCCCCTGACCCTCCTGTCCTCCAGTGTCGTCAGGCCGATTTCCCTTAATCTTTCTTCATACGACATTCCCCTTAGCTCTGGAACTAACCTTGTTGCAAACCTTTGTACTTTCTCTAGTTTCTTGACGTGCTTTATCAAGTGCGGGTTCCAAACAGGTGCTGCATACTCCAGTATGGGCCTGACATACACGGTGTACAGTGTCTTGAATGATTCCTTACTAAGGTGTCGGAATGCTGTTCTCAGGTTTGCCAGGCGCCCATATGCTGCAGCAGTTATCTGATTGATGTGTGCTTCCGGAGACATGCTCGGTGTTATACTCACCCCAAGATCTTTCTCGAGTGAGGTTTGCAGTCTTTGGCCACCTAGCCTATACTCTGTCTGTGGTCTTCTGTGCCCTTCCCCTATCTTCATGACTTTGCATTTGGCAGGATTAAATTCGAGAAGCCATTTGCTGGACCAGGTGTCCAGTCTGTCCAGGTCTCTTTGAAGTCCTGCCTGGTCCTCATCAGATTTAATTCTCCTCATTAACTTCACATCATCTGCAAACAGGGACACTTCTGTGTGTGTGTGTGTGTGTGTGTGTGTGTGTGTGTGTGTGTGTGTGTGTGTGTGTGTGTGTGTGTGTGTGTGTGTGTGTGTGTGTGTGTGTGTGTGTGTGGCTCTGCGTCTTGCTGCCCCAATTCACACAGAATATACGTGTATTTGCAGCGAAGCGCAGGCTGACCAATACGGTCTACTGTTCCAAAGCCAAGGGCTGGCATGCAAGACACAGTGAGGTCAACGACATCATAAAGTGAACCCTTGCTACAGCTGGATGCCCAGCCGAGAGAAAGCCCAGATCACTAGCAACCAACAATTCCCACAACCCAGCAAACCGCCCCGACAGGATCACCATCTATCCTTGGAAGAATGGCAAGCCCTTAGCATGGGACTATACCTGTGTCCACACTGGCTGACATCTATATCTATCACAGTGTGGGGCGACAAGGAGGAGCTGCTGACCACAGGGAGGAGTACAAGATGAGTAAGTACAGGGACATAAGCCAACATTATCAATTTGTCCCAGTGGGATCAGAGACCTTGGGATCATGGGGAAAAAACGTCACACGTTTCCTTAAAGAATTGGGCTCCAGACTCATCGACACCACCAGGGACCCAAAGGCAGCCACTTTCATGTTCCAGCGCCTCAGTGTGGCCATCCAGAGGGAAAATGCTTGCTGCACACTTGGCTCGCGTCCAGCTTCGGAGGAGCTGGAGGAAATTCATGATCTTCAACACATTGTACCATTGTATTCATGTTTGTGTTTTCTGTAAATGTATTCTGTTTATTAATAAATGTTCACATAGAATATAAAATATAGGGGGTGTGAGGGAAAAGTTCAACAGATAGGAGTAGCGAGCGAATATATGGTGACGATAGTTTGATTGCCAGTCTGCTTGTTAAGGTAGGGTCAGTGTCTAGCTCCGGCTATCCTCCCCCCTTTTCTCCACCCTGAAAGGTGACGTGTGGGGCTCCAACCAAATGGATACTCACTTGACTCACAGCTCCCAACGTAACTGTAAGTAAAAGCGTCTGCTCCTATTTTAGTGGATATATTGATTAAAAGCTTTACTTTTAACTATTTCTAAGACGTAGTTCATTCTGCCTTGATTTCCATGTTTTGCTTTTAAATCCTCACCATTCTTTTAAATATTTAAAGACTTTACTTATCATGAAGAGTGATTTTACAAGCTTGGAATGTCAGCTTGGGTCATCTGGCAACCAAAGAAACAATGTTGTAGGAGACGAACTTCACATGAGTTTTGGGACGTCACTTTTTATCTACATACCTGAGTGCAGCCAACCCCAGGCAACTACCCCTCATCTTTGCAGTGGTGAAAGACCTGTGTTCGTTCCTATCATCTTGACGGATTATTCAAGGCTAGAGACACTGTGACGAACTAGTCGTTGGGTTGTCACTCAACAGCTGTGACCTTCCCCCCACATCATCAGCAACGGGTACAATTTCTACAAGGCGCGGTGTCAACATCAACCGGACACCCCAGTCTGAGTAAGCCTTCAAAGGGGGTGGTAGAAGAAAATATTCAAACAGCTCCGGGGAGAACCTTGAGTTTTCCCTGAGGTACGTTTATTGTCTTCTCTGAGGATGAGGGTCTCCAGTCCAGCTATAGAGGCATATATATATATATATATATATATATATATATATATATATATATATATATATATATATATATATATATATATATATATATATATATATATATATATATATATATATATATATATATATATATATATATTCATGTACGCGTAAAAGCTTTTATTTGCGTATTTGTGTGCATATGTACAGTATATGTAGGTGTCTACAGTAAAGAGGTGTATATGTAACGTGTATGTGTATGCATACATACGAATGCGTATGTATGCGTGTACATACACATACGTGTGAATGTATGAATTTTCTTACGTGTGTATGTGCGTATAAATGCATATGAATATATATTATGAGTGTTCTCCTATATATTCTCACGTATATGTGGTTGCAGGGGCCGAGTCACAGCTCCTGGCCCCACCTCTTCGTTAGTTGCTGCTAAGTTACTCTCTCCCGCTCCATGAACCTTTTCATACATCTTCTTGAAGCTATGTATGGATCTTGCCTCCACTACAATTTCCAGATTATTCCACTTCCTGACAACTCTAAGGCTAAAGAAATACTTTTTAACATCCCTATGGCCCACCTGAGTTTTCAACTTTTAGTTGTGGCTCTTTGTTCCTGTGTCCTATCACTGAAATATTCCATCTTTGTCCACCTTGCCAATTCCTGTCAGTATTTTATAAGTAAGTCGTTATCATGTCCACCCAGGCTGAGGGACTGATTACCTCAAACTCCTCCTCTCCTTATGCCTTTCTACTTTATATTGGACTGATGAAACCACTGTGTGGCGAAACGTTTCCTGAATAAAGATTCCCATATGTTGCATAAGTGTCTCAATCTTCAACTTGTCGGTTTTTCAAACCATTCATCACAACTGTCAGACACTGCAGCATCATGGGATCTTGTTACAAAGAATTCTTCAACACTTTTCCAACCTTTGGACGAAGACCAACTTCGACTAGTGGATGATACCACTATGAACCCACCTCCTCCTGCTTCGCCTCACCTCACTACAGGATATAAGCCACGTCTACGGCCCTATGCTGTACATTCTACAAGATTGATGGACTGAACACATCGACTCTAGGCTGAGGGACTGATTACCTCAATCTCCTCCTCTCCTTATGCCTTTCTACTTTGTATTGGACTGATGAAGCCACTGTGTGGCGAAACGTTTCCTGAATAAAGATTCCCATATGTTGCATAAGTGTCTCAATCTTCAACTTGTCGGTTTTTCAAACCATTCATCACACACACGTATACCGTGTACAGAGAGTTGAATGACTCTTTACTTAGATGTCGAAACGCTATTCTCAGGTTTGCCAGACACCCATATGCTGCAGTGGTTTATTGATGTGCGCCTCAGGGGACGTGCTCGGTATAATGCTCACCCTAAGCTCGTTTTCAGTGAGGTTTGCAGCCTTTGATCCCCTAGCCTGCACTTTGTCTGCGGTCACCTTTGTTCTTCTCAAGCTTCATAACTTTGCATGCGTATGCATACTCTAGTGTGCGTATGTATGCGCTACTGTGCGTATATATTCACGTCCCTATAAATATGAGAGCACATGCATGTCTGTGTGTTTGTAATGCGTTGCTTTTGTACTGTATGTCAGTATGCAAATTTTTAAGTTTATGTGCGTAGATAAATGTATACTTGTGCATTTGTAGACCTGCATATGTATACATGTGCATGTGTGTGTGTGCGCCTGTAATTGTATATGTATTCATATGTATGAGGTCAGGTGCAAAGAAAGATCAAGTGTAGTAAAGTAATCCAGCTGAAGGTCACTCGCGTTGACTTCCTTAATTTAGCATTTACAATGTCCATGATGTGTTCAGCTGGAAGCTTCTCCGTTTATGTTTTTTTTGAGGTTGGAAGTTGTATATGTAGCTGTTTCTAGTAATTTTTCCTTAAATTTGTCGCTTTTCACAATAAATAACTTGGCCCTCAGAACATTTCCTTAAATAGTGGCTGAACGGAAGCATTTTTTGGGTTATCAGTGGTTGAATCAGACTTGTTCTTAGGTCTTTGGACCTTACGTTACTTCTGAATGGAACCCGGAATTTTTTATTGACTCTATCGATTGTTTTGTTATTAGGCACAAAATAATCTGATGTTTCTTGTCAATTATGAGCTAAAAGTCTGTAATTACTTTGGTAGTTTGCTTTGCTCCATTGTAATGCTGTCAGGAATAATCATGAATTCATCATAACTTTCATAATGAACAAATTGTTTTCCCTCTCTACTTCTGTACGTATTCCACTATGCAAGAATGTTCATATAGTGATCGTTCACTCTTGAGAAGCCACCATAATCAATTTGTTCTGTATCCAAGTTGTTGAAAGAAAACACGAAGTCCAGTCTTACTGGCAATCTTTTTCTGAAAGCTCCTGGGAGTGTCCTAGGTCTTCCAGACTGTGTCCATAGTTAAAAATTTCGGGAGTAATTAGTTTGGCCTTTACCTTGCTTCCTGACACGGCATTTCTTTTATATGATATTTATCGTTACTTTATTTTATGCCGGTCTGGAGCTTACATTCAGTGGGAGGTTGTTTGTGAGAGCCACAGACACCCAGGAACCTTCAGTAATGAACTTTCCTGCTTTGTAATCAGTAAAACCATCACAGTCCGAGATTATAATGTTCTCTAATCATATTTCTTTCTTAATTGCATAACTGCATTTCTTTTTTCTCTACTTTCTTGATATACAGAAGTCTATTAAGAGAATTACATCTATAGTCCTGGGTTGTTATGATTGTAATGAGGTTTGGATTCACTTGGTGTGAAACCCTGAGTGCAATGATGTTTGATATCCCATCTCTGCCCATGAACATGATTTTGGGGTGTGTTCTTTAATGTCTGGTAGTTTCCTGGATGACAGGTGGTTGTGTGTGGATGGGTTAGGGATAGAACAGGAAGGTGACACAAGTAATTAGAGAGGAGGCAATTCTGTGAGGGAAGAGAGAAGCAGAAGGTTGCGGATTGTGAATGGTGTTGGGGAGTGTAAAGTAGGTAGGTATATGGAGTGAGATGTGGCAGTGATGGGTGTGGTTGATGTGTTGGGGGAAGGAAGCAGTGGTCTGGCTTATGGAGGAGTTCGGGGATTACTAAGTTTTCATTGAAGTTTATTTTTTTTTTTTTTACTATTGGCTTATATACAGTAGTAACTGACGGTATGTGATGGGGAAGGTGTTTGTGGGGAAAGAAAATGGTGGTAGGGAAGGGTTGTGCTTGTGTGGGAGAGAGAGAGAGAGAGAGAGAGAGAGAGAGAGAGAGAGAGAGAGAGAGAGAGAGAGAGAGGGGGAGTGAGTGCGAGAGAGAGAGAGAGAGAGAGAGAGAGAGAGAGAGAGAGAGAGAGAGAGAGAGAAGGAGAGAGAGGGGGGAGTGAGGACGAGAGAGCGATGGGAAGTAGGGTAGTTGGAGTGTGGGAGCCAGGGCCAGAGAGGAGGAAATGAGAGGAAGGAGGAGGTTATGACGTAGGAATTAGAGGAGGTAGTGTAGTGTGTGTGTGTACTCGCCTATTTGTGATTGCAGGGGTCGATTCATAACTCCTGGCCCCGCCTCTTTGCTGGTTGCTGATAGATCCACTCTCTCCCTGTTACATGAGCTTTATCGTACCTCTTCTTAAAGCTAAGTAAGAATCCTGCCTCCACTACATCACTCTCCGGATTGTTGCACTTCCTGGCAACTCTATCACTGAAGAAATACTTCTCAACATCCCTGTGACTCATCTGAGTCTTCAGCTTCCAGTTGTAACCCCTTGTTGCTGTGTCCCATCTCTGGAACATTTTGTCTCTGTCCACCTTGTCTCTTTCTCTTAGTTTTTTATATGTCGTTATAATGTCCCCCACCTCTCTCTCCTGTCCACCAGTGTCGTCAGGTGATATACCTTAGCCTATCCTCGTAGGACATGTCCCCTAGCTCCGGGACTAGTCTTGTTGCAAACCTTTGCACTTTCTCTAATTTCTTGAAGTGCTTGACCAAGTGTGGGTTCCATACTGGTGCTGCATACTGCAATATGCGTCTGAGATATGCGGTATGCAGTGTCACGAATGACTTCTTATTTTACTTCTTTGAAAGCTAATCTCAGATTTACTAGATAAGCTAAGACTTTGCTTTCATCCCCATTTTAGGTGTTAAATTATTCTTGACTGCCGGTGAACAGGTGATTGTAACCTCAATGACCATTGAAATTGTCCATGGGCTCTAATCCCAATTAACCCTAAAATGTGCCCCTCAGGAGATATTCAAGTTATAATGCTCACGCCGAGGTCCGTCTCCTTTCATAACTTTGCACCTGCCGGAGTTAAATTTCAGTAGCCACTTGACAGGCCTGACCTACAGCCTGTACAGTTCCGTTTGTAGTCCGTCTTTACCTGTGTGTGTGCTCCTCAGTTTCCATAAGACACCATAAAATTGGTACCTGAGTGTTAGTCGACTGGTGTGGGTCAGATCCTGGGACAAAACTGACCTAATTTGCCAGAAATGCTCTGCATAAAAAAGGAGCTTTCTACATAGCAGTATGTCATTGATGTTAGCTAGCCCTGTATATTTTGTACATTTACTTGTAGATACAAAAATTATTATTATTATTATTATTATTATTATTAGTAGTAGTAGTAGTAGGTTGGTAGACAGCAACCACCCAGGGAAGTACTACCGTCCTGCCAGATGACTGTGAAACAGAAACCTGTAACTGTTTTGCATGATGGTAGGATTGCTGGTTTCTTTTTCTGTCTCATAAACACGCTAGATAACAGGGATATCTTGCTACTCCTACTAACACTTTGGTCACACTTCACAGACACGCACATGCATATATATATATACATATATCTAGAGAAGAAGAAAAACTTTATAAAACTGGGTTGTTTAAATGTGCGTGGATGTAGTGCGGATGACAAGAAACAGATGATTGCTGATGTTATGAATGAAAAGAAGTTGGATGTCCTGGCTCTAAGCGAAACAAAGCTGAAGGGGGTAGGAGAGTTTCAGTGGGGGGAAATAAATGGGATTAAATCTGGAGTATCTGAGAGAGTTAGAGCAAAGGAAGGGGTAGCAGTAATGTTAAATGATCAGTTATGGAAGGAGAAAAGAGAATATGAATGTGTAAATTCGAGAATTATGTGGATTAAAGTAAAGGTTGGATGCGAGAAGTGGGTCATAATAAGCGTGTATGCACCTGGAGAAGAGAGGAATGCAGAGGAGAGAGAGAGATTTTGGGAGATGTTAAGTGAATGTATAGGAGCCTTTGAACCAAGTGAGAGAGTAATTGTGGTAGGGGACCTGAATGCTAAAGTAGGAGAAACTTTTAGAGAGGGTGTGGTAGGTAAGTTTGGGGTGCCAGGTGTAAATGATAATGGGAGCCCTTTGATTGAACTTTGTATAGAAAGGGGTTTAGTTATAGGTAATACATATTTTAAGAAAAAGAGGATAAATAAGTATACACGATATGATGTAGGGCGAAATGACAGTAGTTTGTTGGATTATGTATTAGTAGATAAAAGACTGTTGAGTAGACTTCAGGATGTACATGTTTATAGAGGGGCCACAGATATATCAGATCACTTTCTAGTTGTAGCTACACTGAGAGTAAAAGGTAGATGGGATACAAGGAGAATAGAAGCATCAGGGAAGAGAGAGGTGAAGGTTTATAAACTAAAAGAGGAGGCAGTTAGGGTAAGATATAAACAGCTATTGGAGGATAGATGGGCTAATGAGAGCATAGGCAATGGGGTCGAAGAGGAATGGGGTAGGTTTAAAAATGTAGTGTTAGAGTGTTCAGCAGAAGTTTGTGGTTACAGGAAAGTGGGTGCAGGAGGGAAGAGGAGCGATTGGTGGAATGATGATGTAAAGAGAGTAGTAAGGGAGAAAAAGTTAGCATATGAGAAGTTTTTACAAAGTAGAAGTGATGCAAGGAGGGAAGAGTATAGGGAGAAAAAGAGAGAGGTTAAGAGAGTGGTGAAGCAATGTAAAAAGAGAGCAAATGAGAGAGTGGGTGAGCTGTTATCAACAAATTTTGTTGAAAATAAGAAAAAGTTTTGGAGTGAGATTAACAAGTTAAGGAAGCCTAGAGAACAAATGGATTTGTCAGTTAAAAATAGGAGAGGAGAGTTATTAAATGGAGAGTTAGAGGTATTGGGAAGATGGAGGGAATATTTTGAGGAATTGTTAAATGTTGATGAAGATAGGGAAGCTGTGATTTCGTGTATAGGGCAAGGAGGAATAACATCTTGTAGGAGTGAGGAAGAGCCAGTTGTGAGTGTGGGGGAAGTTCGTGAGGCAGTAGGTAAAATGAAAGGGGGTAAGGCAGCCGGGATTGATGGGATAAAGATAGAAATGTTAAAAGCAGGTGGGGATATAGTTTTGGAGTGGTTGGTGCAATTATTTAATAAATGTATGGAAGAGGGTAAGGTACCTAGGGATTGGCAGAGAGCATGCATAGTTCCTTTGTATAAAGGCAAAGGGGATAAAAGAGAGTGCAAAAATTATAGGGGGATAAGTCTGTTGAGTGTACCTGGTAAAGTGTATGGTAGAGTTATAATTGAAAGAATTAAGAGTAAGACGGAGAATAGGATAGCAGATGAACAAGGAGGCTTTAGGAAAGGTAGGGGGTGTGTGGACCAGGTGTTTACAGTGAAACATATAAGTGAACAGTATTTAGATAAGGCTAAAGAGGTCTTTGTGGCATTTATGGATTTGGAAAAGGCGTATGACAGGGTGGATAGGGGGGCAATGTGGCAGATGTTGCAAGTGTATGGTGTAGGAGGTAGGTTACTGAAAGCAGTGAAGAGTTTTTACGAGGATAGTGAGGCTCAAGTTAGAGTATGTAGAAAAGAGGGAAATTTTTTCCCAGTAAAAGTAGGCCTTAGACAAGGATGTGTGATGTCACCGTGGTTGTTTAATATATTTATAGATGGGGTTGTAAGAGAAGTAAATGCGAGGGTCTTGGCAAGAGGCGTGGAGTTAAAAGATAAAGAATCACACACAGGGTGGGAGTTGTCACAGCTGCTCTTTGCTGATGACACTGTGCTCTTGGGAGATTCTGAAGAGAAGCTGCAGAGATTGGTGGATGAATTTGGTAGGGTGTGCAAAAGAAGAAAATTAAAGGTGAATACAGGAAAGAGTAAGGTTATGAGGATAACAAAAAGATTAGGTGATGAAAGATTGAATATCAGATTGGAGGGAGAGAGTATGGAGGAGGTGAACGTATTCAGATATTTGGGAGTGGACGTGTCAGCGGATGGGTCTATGAAAGATGAGGTGAATCATAGAATTGATGAGGGAAAAAGAGTGAGTGGTGCACTTAGGAGTCTGTGGAGACAGAGAACTTTGTCCTTGGAGGCAAAGAGGGGAATGTATGAGAGTATAGTTTTACCAACGCTCTTATATGGGTGTGAAGCATGGGTGCTGAATGTTGCAGCGAGGAGAAGGCTGGAGGCAGTGGAGATGTCATGTCTGAGGGCAATGTGTGGTGTGAATATAATGCAGAGAATTCGTAGTTTGGAAGTTAGGAGGAGGTGCGGGATTACCAAAACTGTTGTCCAGAGGGCTGAGGAAGGGTTGTTGAGGTGGTTCGGACATGTAGAGAGAATGGAGCGAAACAGAATAACTTCAAGAGTGTATCAGTCTGTAGTGGAAGGAAGGCGGGGTAGGGGTCGGCCTAGGAAGGGTTGGAGGGAGGGGGTAAAGGAGGTTTTGTGTGCGAGGGGCTTGGACTTCCAGCAGGCATGCGTGAGCGTGTTTGATAGGAGTGAATGGAGACAAATGGTTTTTAATACTTGACGTGCTGTTGGAGTGTGAGCAAAGTAACATTTATGAAGGGATTCAGGGAAACCGGCAGGCCGGACTTGAGTCCTGGAGATGGGAAGTACAGTGCCTGCACTCTGAAGGAGGGGTGTTAATGTTGCAGTTTAAAAACTGTAGTGTAAAGCACCCTTCTGGCAAGACAGTGATGGAGTGAATGATGGTGAAAGTTTTTCTTTTTCGGGCCACCCTGCCTTGGTGGGAATCGGCCAGTGTGATAATAATAAAAAATATCTAGGTTTTTCTCCTTTTTCTAAATAGTTCTTGTTCTTCTTTATTTCTTCTATTGTCCATGGGGAAGTGGAAAAGAATCTTTCCTCCGTAAGCCATGCGTGTCGTATGAGGCGACTAAAATGCCGGGAGCAATGGGCTAGTAACCCCTTCTCCTGTAGACACTTACTAAAAAAGAGAAGAAGAAAAACTTTATAAAACTGGGATGCTTAAATGTGCGTGGATGTAGTGCAGATGACAAGAAACAGATGATTGCTGATGTTATGAATGAAAAGAAGTTGGATGTCCTGGCCCTAAGCGAAACAAAGCTGAAGGGGGTAGGAGAGTTTCAGTGGGGGGAAATAAATGGGATTAAATCTGGAGTATCTGAGAGAGTTAGAGCAAAGGAAGGGGTAGCAGTAATGTTAAATGATAAGTTATGGAAGGAGAAAAGAGAATATGAATGTGTAAATTCAAGAATTATGTGGATTAAAGTAAAGGTTGGATGCTAGAAGTGGGTCATAATAAGCGTGTATGCACCTGGAGAAGAGAGGAATGCAGAGGAGAGAGAGAGATTTTGGGAGATGTTAAGTGAATGTATAGGAGCCTTTGAACCAAGTGTGAGAGTAATTGTGGTAAGGGACCTGAATGCTAAAGTAGGAGAAACTTTTAGAGAGGGTGTGGTAGGTAAGTTTGGGGGTGCCAGGTGTAAATGATAATGGGAGCCCTTTGATTGAACTTTGTATAGAAAGGGGTTTAGTTATAGGTAATACATATTTTAAGAAAAAGAGGATAAATAAGTATACAAGATATGATGTAGGGCGAAATGACAGTAGTTTGTTGGATTATGTATTGGTAGATAAAAGACTGTTGAGTAGACTTCAGGATGTACATGTTTATAGAGGGGCCACAGATATATCAGATCACTTTCTAGTTGTAGCTACACTGAGAGTAAAAGGTAGATGGGATACAAGGAGAATAGAAGCATCAGGGAAGAGAGAGGTGAAGGTTTATAAACTAAAAGAGGAGGCAGTTAGGGTAAGATATAAACAGCTATTGGAGGATAGATGGGCTAATGAGAGCATAGGCAATGGGGTCGAAGAGGTATGGGGTAGGTTTAAAAATGTAGTGTTAGAGTGTTCAGCAGAAGTTTGTGGTTACAGGAAAGTGGGTGCGGGAGGGAAGAGGAGCGATTGGTGGAATGATGATGTAAAGAGAGTACTAAGGGAGAAAAAGTTAGCATATGAGAAGTTTTTACAAAGTAGAAGTGATGCAAGGAGGGAAGAGTACATGGAGAAAAAGAGAGGTTAAGAGAGTGGTGAAGCAATGTAAAAAGAGAGCAAATGAGAGAGTGGGTGAGATGTTATCAACAAATTTTGTTGAAAATAAGAAAAAGTTTTGGAGTGAGATTAACAAGTTAAGAAAGCCTAGAGAACAAATGGATTTGTCAGTTAAAAATAGGAGAGGAGAGTTATTAAATGGAGAGTTAGAGGTATTGGGAAGATGGAGGGAATACTTTGAGGAATTGTTAAATGTTGATGAAGATAGGGAAGCTGTGATTTCGTGTATAGGGCAAGGAGGAATAACATCTTGTAGGAGTGAGGAAGAGCCAGTTGTGAGTGTGGGGGAAGTTCGTGAGGCAGTAGGTAAAATGAAAGGGGGTAAGGCAGCCGGGATTGATGGGATAAAGATAGAAATGTTAAAAGCAGGTGGGGATATAGTTTTGGAGTGGTTGGTGCAATTATTTAATAAATGTATGGAAGAGGGTAAGGTACCTAGGGATTGGCAGAGAGCATGCATAGTTCCTTTGTATAAAGGCAAAGGGGATAAAAGAGAGTGCAAAAATTATAGGGGGGATAAGTCTGCTGAGTATACCTGGTAAAGTGTATGGTAGAGTTATTATTGAAAGAATTAAGAGTAAGACGGAGAATAGGATAGCAGGTGAACAAGGAGGCTTTAGGAAAGGTAGGGGGTGTGTGGACCAGGTGTTTACAGTGAAACATATAAGTGAACAGTATTTAGATAAGGCTAAAGAGGTCTTTGTGGCATTTATGGATTTGGAAAAGGCGTATGACAGGGTGGATAGGGGGGCAATGTGGCAGATGTTGCAAGTGTATGGTGTAGGAGGTAGGTTACTGAAAGCAGTGAAGAGTTTTTACGAGGATAGTGAGGCTCAAGTTAGAGTATGTAGGAAAGAGGGAAATTATTTCCCAGTAAAAGTAGGCCTTAGACAAGGATGTGTGATGTCACCGTGGTTGTTTAATATATTTATAGATGGGGTTGTAAGAGAAGTAAATGCGAGGGTCTTGACAAGAGGCGTGGAGTTAAAAGATAAAGAATCACACACAAAGTGGGAGTTGTCACAGCTGCTCTTTGCTGATGACACTGTGCTCTTGGGAGATTCTGAAGAGAAGTTGCAGAGATTGGTGGATGAATTTGGTAGGGTGTGCAAAAGAAGAAAATTAAAGGTGAATACAAGAAAGAGTAAGGTTATGAGGATAACAAAAAGATTAGGTGATGAAAGATTGAATATCAGATTGGAGGGAGAGAGTATGGAGGAGGTGAATGTATTCAGATATTTGGGAGTGGACGTGTCAGCGGATGGGTCTATGAAAGATGAGGTGAATCATAGAATTGATGAGGGAAAAAGAGTGAGTGGTGCACTTAGGAGTCTGTGGAGACAAAGAACTTTGTCCTTGGAGGCAAAGAGGGGAATGTATGAGAGTATAGTTTTACCAACGCTCTTATATGGGTGTGAAGCATGGGTGATGAATGTTGCAGCGAGGAGAAGGCTGGAGGCAGTGGAGATGTCATGTCTGAGGGCAATGTGTGGTGTGAATATAATGCAGAGAATTCGTAGTTTGGAAGTTAGGAAGAGGTGCGGGATTACCAAAACTGTTGTCCAGAGGGCTGAGGAAGGGTTGTTGAGGTGGTTCGGACATGTAGAGAGAATGGAGCGAAACAGAATGACTTCAAGAGTGTATCAGTCTGTAGTGGAAGGAAGGCGGGGTAGGGGTCTTCCTAGGAAAGGTTGGAGAGAGGGGGTAAAGGAGGTTTTGTGTGCGAGGGGCTTGGAGTTCCAGCAGGTATGCATGAGCGTGTTTGATAGGAGTGAATGGAGACAAATGTTTTTTAATACTTGACGTGCTGTTGGAGTGTGAGCAAAGTAACATTTATGAAGGGGTTTAGGGAAACCGGCAGGCCGGACTTGAGTCCTGGAGATGGGAAGTACAGTGCCTGCACTCTGAAGGAGGGGTGTTAATGTTGCAGTTTAAAAACTGTAGTGTAAAGCACCCTTCTGGCAAGACAGTGATGGAGTGAATGATGGTGAAAGTTTTTCTTTTTTGGGCCACCCTGCCTTGGTGGGAATCGGCCAGTGTGATAATAAAAAAAAAATATTATTATTATTATTATTATCTGCGAACAGCGATGTATCTGACTCTGTCTTCCTTTATGTCGTTCACATATAAAAGATATAATACTGGTTCTATTACTGAGCCTTATGGAACAGTACTAGGACTGGTACTATTGTGTATTGATACTATTACATCTTTTTTCACCATATTTTAAGACTTTTCGCCTTAGACTATTACAAAATTAGAAATTAGATTAACCCCAAGTACCACGAGGTGAGTGTCGTGCGTTCAAAAGCAGATGGCGCAGTTTTTTATAATCAACAGCTGCTGCTTATACAGACGAGACATGACATGCAGGCCACATGAACCCAAACACTCAGTGGCTGGGGTATGTTCTGGCTTTTTCTCTACCCTTAGTAACGGTCCTGTCACAAAACCTCCTGTTTCTAAATCTATCCAATCTTCCATGGTCAAAAATCCCTCCCCCCCCATCCCGACCCCCCAAAAAGGAGTCTTTTTGTTTACGTTAAGATGAGCTAAGTTCCTCACGGAACCATTCGTAACACATCCCCATTCCCACATCTCTTCTCGCACAGTCACTCGTTGTTTCCATCCTGCTGTGTATTCCTTGATTCATTATAGTGTCTTTCCTGTTTTTTTCTGTCTTCTCCTTTAGCGTTTGTCCCAGATTCTAGTGTGGTACATTGCCAAAATTCTTCTTACGAAACAATAATATATAAACTACCCAACACTCTCTAGCCTCAATTCTGCTAACTTGTCGTCGAACTTCACTAGGTTTGTGAAACAGGATTTACTACCTTGAAAGCCTTGTTGGCTGTCATTTATGAACCTGCTCCTTTCTAGGTGATTCTCCACTCTTCTTCTGATTAACTTCTCCTTAATTTTCCATATAAATAATGCCATTGACACTAGCCTCTTGTTTCCTTTCTTAAATATTGGGACTACATTTTCTGTCTTCTACACCTCTGGTAGTTTCCCTTTTTCTATTGCTGTGTTGAATATTGTGGATGGGCTCACACAGTGATCCTGCTCTCTCTCTCTCTCTCTCTCTCTCTCTCTCTCTCTCTCTCTCTCTCTCTCTCTCTCTCTCTCTCTCTCTCTCTCTCTCTCTCTCTCTCTCTCTCTCTCTCTCTGTCTGTCTCTCGGGATCCATGGAGAGATATTATCTGGTTTCATTACAATCGAGATATATTTGTCCTGTTGTAAGTATTATGTCCTGCACTTGCTGACGCACTCTACCGCTTGTGCTCTTCGGTGCCAACCATATTTTGTCTGAAGACACTTCCTTATTTATTTTTTTTCACTGAGCTCCTTATAGATTTCCTTTCATATATTGTACGCTCTCCTCCTTCCTTTTTCACCCTGATTACTTAGTTCTTTATTATTGTGTTCTTTCTGATGTGACTGTAAAGTAGCTTTGGATGGGAACTGTTTTCAGTGGTATGTCATTCTCAAACTGTCAACGAGAATCTTTTCTTATGAACGCATATTCGTTTCTGGCTCTTCTTCTATTTTCCCTCGTCTTCTTAAATTCTTTGCCTTCTATATCAGTGTTCCATGATCTAACACTTCAAGGCTTTTGCTTCTCTGGACCTGTGGATGCACCATAAGCTCACTCTTCTTTTCATTGCTTTTTTTCTTCCTGGTATGAGTTTTTCCTCTAGCTCCCGACACTTTACAGCTATATGTTCCATCATCTCATTAGCTGTTCTTGCAGGTTCATTTCTCACTGTGTCTCGTTCAGGAAATGCCTCATGCCTGTGTAGTCTCCGCTTGTGAAGCTTGACTCCTCTCGTCATTTCCGTGCTGCTTCTCTCCAAATTTTAATCCACTAAGCACACGAAGCTCAAGACTGTGTAGCCACTAGCCTCGACGGGTCTTTCATATTAATTAAATCTATAATATGGTTCATCTGTCTTCAGCCTGTGTCCCCTTGATCCTTATTTGCTCTATTTTGTGTGTGTGTGTGTGTGTTTGTGTGTACTCACCTATTTGTACTCACCTATTTGTGGTTGCAGGGGTCGAGTCCTAGCTCCTGGCCCCGCCTCTTCACCGGTTGCTACTAGGCCCTCTCTCTCCCTGCTCCATGAGCTTTATCAAAACTCGTCTTAAAACTTTGTATGGTTCCTGCCTCCACTACGTCATTTTCTAGGCTATTCCACTGCCTTACAACTCTATGACTGAAAAAATACTTCCTACTATCTCTCTGACTCATTTGTGTCTTCAACTTCCAATTGTGGCCTCTTGTTTCTGTGTCCCCTCCCTGGAACATCCTGTCTTTGTCCACCTTGTCTATTCCATGCAGTATTTTATATGTCGTCATCATGTCTCCCCTGACCCTCCTGTCCTCCAGTGTCGTCAGGCCGATTTCCCTTAATCTTTCTTCATAGGACATTCCCCTTAGCTCTGGAACTAACCTTGTCGCAAACCTTTGTACTTTCTCTAGTTTCTTGACGTGCTTTATCAAGTGCGGGTTCCAAACAGGTGCTGCATACTCCAGTATGGGCCTGACATACACGGTGTACAGTGTCTTGAATGATTCCTTACTAAGGTATCGGAATGCTGTTCTCAGGTTTGCCAGGCGCCCATATGCTGCAGTAGTTATCTGATTGATGTGTGCTTCCGGAGACATGCTCGGTGTTATACTCACCCCAAGATCTTTCTCCTTGAGTGAGGTTTGCAGTCTTTGGCCACCTAGCCTATACTCTGTCTGTGGTCTTCTGTGCCCTTCCCTATCTTCATGACTTTGCATTTGGCAGGATTAAATTCGAGAAGCCATTTGCTGGGCCAGGTGTCCAGTCTGTCCAGGTCTCTTTGAAGTCCTGCCTGGTCCTCATCAGATTTAATTCTCCTCATTAACTTCACATCATCTGCAAACAGGGACACTTCTGAGTCTAACCCTTCCGTCATGTCGTTCACATATACCAAAAATAGCACTGGTCCTAGGACCGACCTCTGTGGGACCCCGCTCGTCACACGGGCCCACTGTGATACATCATTACGTACCATGACTCGTTGTTGCCTCCCTGTCAGGTATTCTCTGATCCATTGCAGTGCCCTTCCTGTTATATGCGCCTGATGCTCTCGCTTCTGCACTAATCTCTTGTGAGGAACTGTGTCAAAGGCCTTCTTGCAGTCCAAGAAGATGCAATCAACCCACCCCTCTCTCTCGTGTCTTACTTCTGTTATTTTATCATAAAACTCCAGAAGGTTTGTGACACAGGATTTGCCTTCCGTGAATCCGTGCTGGTTGGCATTTATACTCTTGTTCCGCTTCCAGGTGCTCCACCACTCTCCTCCTGATAATCTTCTCCATAATTTTGCATACTATACACGTCAATGACACAGGTCTATAGTTTAGTGCCTCTTTTTCTGTCTCCTTTTTTAAAAATGGGAATTACATTTGCCGTCTTCCATACCTCAGGTAGTTGCCCAGTTTCCAGGGATGTGTTGAAGATTGTGGTAAGTGGCACGCACAACATATCTGCTCCCTCTCTAAGGACCCACGGGGAGATGTTGTCCGGTCCCATTGCCTTTGAGGTATCGATGTCCCTTAGCAGTTTCTTCACCTCCTCCTCATCTGTATGTATGTCGTCCAACACTTGTTGGTGTATTCCTTGCTGGTGTCCCCATCTGGTCTGTCCCCCCAGAGTCCTTCCTGTCTCTACTGTAAATACTTCCCCTTAAATCTCGTGTTGAGCTCCTCACATACCTCTTGATCGTTTCTTGTGAGTTCTCCACCTTCTTTCCTCAGCCTTATCACCTGGTCCTTGACTGTTGTCTTCCTCCCAATGTGGCTATACAGCAGTTTCGGGTCAGATTTGACTTTCGATGCTATGTCGTTTTCATACTGTCGCTGGGCCTCCCTCCTTATCTGCGCATACTGTTTTTGGCTCTTCTACTAATCTCCTTGTTTTCCTGGGTCCTATGCCTCCTGTACCTTTTCCATTCTCTGTTGCACTTAGTTTTGCCTCCCTACACCTTCTGGGTAAACCAAGGACTCGTTTTGGTCTTCCTATTATTTCTGTTTCCTTGGGAACAAAACTTTCCTCTGCCTCCTTGCACTTTGTTGCCACATATTCCATCATCTCGTTTACTGATTTTCCTACCATTTCTCTGTCTCACTGAACCTCCTGCAGGAAGTTTCTCATACCTGTGTAGTCCCCCTTTTATAGTTTGGCCTGTCCCCTTCAGTTCCTGTTACCTTCTCCACTTGTAACTCTACTATATAGTCAAAACTCAGAACTACATGATCGCTAGCTCCAAGGGGCCTCTCGTAAGTGATGTCCTCAATGTCTGAACTGCTCAGGGAGAACACAAGATCCAGTCTTGCTGGCTCATCCTCCCCTCCCCTCTCTCTGGTTGTGTCCCTGACATGTTGATGCATGAGGTTTTCAAGTACCACATCCATCATCTTGGCTCTCCATGTTTCTGGGACCCCCATGTGGCTCCCAGGTTTTCCCAGTCGATCTCCCTGTGGTTGAAATCGCCCATTACCAGTAACTTTGCTCTGCTCGAGTGAGCTCTTCTTGCCACCTCAGCCAGTGTGTCCACCATCACCCTGTTGTTTTCTTCGTACTCCTCTCTTGGCCTCCTGCAGTTCTGTGGTGGGTTATACATCACTCCAATGACTACTTTATGTTCTCCGGACTGAATTGTACCTACAATGTAGTCTCTTTCTCCAATCATGTCCATGCCTTCCATTTCCTCAAATCCCCATCGGTGTTTTACGAGCAGTGCAACCCCTCCTTCCCTCTACTCCTTCTATCTTTCCTCAGGATCTGATATCCTGTTGGGAAGATTGTGTCTGTTATTGTCTCAGCGAGTTTTGTTTCTGTGACTGCTATGATGTCTGGGGATTTTTCACTGATTATTTCGTTCCACTCCTCATGTTTATTCGTTATTCCATCCGCGTTTGTGTACGAAACCTTTAGTTTCTTTTCTATCATTGTGGTCATGCAAGAATATTGGGGTTGGGGAGCGAGAGCCTGGAGGGGGCCTATATGGGGCTGTGGTGTAGGTGGGGTTTGTGTTGATGGGGGTGGGGTCAGAATGCCCATAAGGGACAGCTGTTGGGGTGAGGTTTGTGATATGGGGGGTTGGTGGCAGAGGGAACAGTGAGTGGGTTGTAGTATAGGTTACTCAGTTGCGTTGGGAATGTCGTGGGTGGAGTCTTTGGTGGGAGATTCTGTGGGGTGTGTTTGCCCTTCCTCCTGTGTCTGGGTCCTGCTCATTTTCATTGCTTCTCGTTCCTCCTTGCGTCTCTGTACCCTCTCTTTCAGTGTAGTCCTTTCTTCTTGTGCTCTGTCGCGGTCGAGGTATACTCTCTGGTACCCCTCTTTGTCCCTCAGTCTTGCTTTCTCTTGCAGAATCCTGGTTCGAACTGATTCTTCCTTGAAAGTTACTCTGACAGGCCATATCCTTCCACTCGCAAACCACCCAATTCTATGAAAATTTGTCACCTGGGTCATATTGCCCTCCCCTATTGTTTTCATGATGCCTTCAATCATTTTTTTCTCCTCCTGTTTTATTTCTTCAAAGTTGGCCCCCTTGGCTTCTTGGAGCCCGTACACAAAAACTGACCTCGCCCTTTCCTCCTCCCACTGAGTCTCCATCTGCTTCCTCTGAGGCATTTTATTTCCTTCCATTGACATGTTCTTGCCTTCAGTCCCTGTCATATCTGAAACTTCTATTCTCAATGGTAAACATGAGGAAATTAAATCTTCATCAGAGTACAAAACAAATTCTGGCCACAAAATAGAGCGAAACACCAACGTCAAAGACCTGGGAGTGATCATGTCGGAGGATCTCACCTTCAAGGACCATAACATTGTATCAATCGCATCTGCTAGAAAAATGACAGGATGGATAATGAGAACCTTCAAAACTAGGGAGGCCAAGCCCATGATGACACTCTTCAGGTCACTTGTTCTATCTAGGCTGGAATATTGCTGCACACTAACAGCACCTTTCAAGGCAGGTGAAATTGCCGACCTAGAAAATGTACAGAGAACTTTCACGGCGCGCATAACGGAGATAAAACCACCTCAATTATTGGGGAGCGCTTGAGGTTCCTAAACCTGTATTCCTGGAACGCAGGAGGAGATACATGATTATATACACCTGGAAAATCCTAGAGGGACTAGTACCGAACTTGCACACGAAAATCACCCACTACGAAAGCAAAAGACTTGGCAGACGATGCACCATCCCCAATGAAAAGCAGGGGTGTCACTAGCACGTTAAGAGACCATACAATAAGTGTCAGGGGCCCTGAGACTGTTCAACTGCCTCCCAGCACACCTAAGGGGGATTACCAACAGACCCCTGGCAGTCTTCAAGCTGGCACTGGACAAGCACCTAAAGTCAGTTCCGGATCAGCCGGGCTGTGGCTCGTATGTTGGTTTGCGTGCAGCCAGCAGCAACAGCCTGGTTGATCAGGCTCTGATCCACCAGGAGGCCTGGTCTCAGACCGGGCCGCGGGGGCGTTGACCCCCGGAACTCTCTCCAGGTAAACTCCAGGTAATGAACTGTCTTTCCTGACCATCTGTCCCTTGCTACTGCAGTTGGCTGTTAGAATCTCTGCATATAGCATACCTTCATTGTCTTTGGACCTGTCGTTTGATCTTCGTGTGCTCATCGTCTTTTCCCTGGCCCCACGTGGGTCTGATAGAGGCTTCGTGTACGGCATGTCTCCGTTGTTGCTTACCGTCCCCATGTCTGCGCCTGACTTTGAATTTCCTGATGTCACATCTGAATTGTCATTTGTCTCTCTAATCTGTTTCAGGCTTTGCAGTTTCTCTTCTAAGCACTGTATCCTAGCTTCTGCTGCTAAGACCTGTACTTCCCACTTCCTGCACTCTTCAGCTATCCGCTCCTCCATTTTCTTTTCACCTAAGCTCTACTATCTTCCTTCCCCACTCTTCCTCCCTTTTTTTGGAGCTCTAACTCCCAGTCTTTCCTCCTGGTTCGTCTACCAGATCTCTGGTTTTCCGTCCTCTAAGGCCACCCATTTTTTTTTTTTTTTTTTTTTTTTTTTTTTTTTTTTTTTTTTTTTATTATTATTACCACAGACAGAAGGCTAGAGGAGGGAGAGGGTGAGGGAGAGAGAGAAAGGGTAGAAAGAGGGAGGAGAGAGAAGGAGACAGAGTATCGTGAGGGGATAAGACCAAGGGGGAGAGAGAGAAATGTGGGGGAGGGGAGAAAGGGTAGAGAGAGAGAGAGGGAGAGAGGGAGAGGGAGAGAAAGAGAGAGAAAGGGAGAGAAAGGAGGGCGAGGAAAAGGCTATGAGAGAGAGAAATGGAGAGATGAGAGAAGCCTATAGAGAGAGAGGAGGGTGAGGGAGAGGGAGGGAGGGTTAGAGAGGGAGAGAGAGAGGAAGAGAGAGAGGGAGAGAGAGAGGGAGAGAGAGAGGGAGAGAGAGAGGGAGAGAGAGAGGGAGAGAGAGAGGGAGAGAGAGTGGGAGAGAGAGGAGCCAGTCTATCAGCATCCTGTCGGCCAACATTAGAGGTTTCATTACTAATGTTGGAGAGCTCACACATAGCTTTGTGAACACTCGACGTCCCGACATGATAGCTGTTGTTGAAACATTTTTGGATGACAGGACTCCAGAAAATTTTGCAAGAATTCCTGGCTACACCTCATGGATGAGAAGAGACAGGCAAGGGCAAGGAGGTGGTGTTGCTGTGTGCTTCTCTAAAAGTGTTCATGCCCAGCACATAGATGTTGCCACCCCCTACACATCTTGAAATGATGTTCTTCAAGCTCTGTATAAACACTAGTACCTCTGTACTAGCATGTGCAATGTACAGACCTCAGTGGCAACATGCAGACCCTATCAACTTCCTAATGGAAAATATTGACTCCCTTCTGCTACAACACAACTGTCAACATATTATAATTGTTGGTGACCTCAACCAGCACCTTATACAGAGGGATTCTTTGATGACCTTCTTGCAGTGTTTGACGTGTGAAACTTTGTTGATTTCCCTACTCATATCTCTGGCTCCTCCCTTGACCCAGTAGTGAGTGATCTGGCAGAAGGCATAGTCACTTGTCAACCCCTCGGCTACGTTGGATCGTCTGACCACAAGGCTGTTTTTACCACACTTAAGATCCCAACAGAACGAGGTGAGGAGTCCACACGCACAACCTGGCTATGGGAAAGAGGTAATTGGCCAGCCCTTTGCTCTGAGCTCGCCACCACCGACTGGAATGCCCTTCTCCAGGGGGATGTTGACAACCAAGTGAAAGCCTTCACTGGACACATCCTTAATCTGCAACAAGAACACATTCCTCACCGGCAATATGTGACAAAGCCTACAGATCAGCCTTGATTTGGCTTTCGTTGTAGAGAGGCTGCTACTGCTAAGTACAAAGCATGGCGAAGGTATAAGAGACATCCTACCACCTATAACAGGAACTTGCACATGAAAGCCTGTAGGCATATGGGTGATGTTCAAAAGTGGGCCATTGCTAAATGGGAGGTGGACACTAAAAGAAAGTTAGCATCAGGTAGGGTAGGCTCCAAAACCTGGTGGTCCCTGGTCAAGGACAGACAAGGTTATCTGCCTGATGAACTTATTCCACCGCTAAATCGAGAGGATGGGACCACCTCTACTAGTAGTCAAGAGAAGGCGGACCTCTTTGCTGAACACTTTGCTACCAAAATGCAAGTTCCTGATCCAGCAAGGGATCCTCCTTGGCTAGCTGCAAGAACTGTGTCAAAACTGTCAGTGGTGACAATAAGGCAGGAGGAGGTGCATTTCCTACTTAAATCACTTGACCAAGAAAAGGCTGTGGGCCCAGACAAGTTGAGCCCAAGATTGTTGAGATGTGCAGACCAGCTAGCAGCACCTCTAACTCGCATCTTTCAGCACTGCCTAGTACAGTGTAAATGGCCCTCTCCATGGAAAGAGGCAAATGTAGTACCTGTTCACAAAAAGAAGAGCAGTGCAGAAATCAGCAACTACAGACCAGTGTCACTCCTGTCAATCACTGGTAAGATCCTTGAGACAATAATCTCAAGACAAATGACAGATTTTTTTGACTACCACTCACTACTTTGTGATCGTCAATATGGCTTCAGGAAAGGTTACTCTGCTGCTGATCTGTTGTTAAACCTCTCCACTAAGTGGCACCAGTCACTGGATGAATCGAAAGTCAGCTGTGTGGTAGCACTGGACATTGCTGGCGCTTTCGATCGGGTGTGGCATCAGGGCCTCTTAGCAAAACTTCAAGCACTGGGAATTACAGGCTCTACGCTATGTCTCCTCAGTGATTACCTTCATGGTAGATCTCTAAGTGTAGTCCTCAATGGAACGGAATCAGCAAGGCATCCTATTGGGGCAAGCTTTCCACAAGGAAGTGTGCTGGGTCCACTGTTATGGAATGTCTACTTCAACGATATAGCTGAGAGCTATATCAGCTTGGGGAAATAGATGGCAAGTAACATTTGCACCTGAGAAAACGCAAATGATGATCGTCTCTAGGCACCATGATGGTAATGCTGGTGCAGTAGTAAGGATGAATGGAATGGAAGAAGTTGATATCCTTGGGGTGAAATTTGACTCCAAACTAACCATGAAGAACCATGTTGTAAATCTTGCAAACAAGGCAGCCAGGAAGCTTACAGCACTTCGCCGTATCTCACATCTGCTTGACAGTAGGGGTTGCAAGATCCTGTACGAGGCACAAGTACGCTCACACCTTGAGTATGCTCCACTTTCTTGGTTTGCCTGCCCCCCTCTCATCTGCGACTGCTTGACAGAGTAGAGAACAGAGCAAGACGTCTCATCTCGCCTGGACCCATCCTGGATAGATCTGTCATTTCAGCAGAGCCTTCAACATAGGAGGGATGTGGGTGGCCTTACTGTTATGTACAAGGCCAATATTGTCAAAATACCACACTTGATCCACTTCGAGGACAGCGTGAAACAAGCTTTTATGCCACAAGACGGGCAGAAAGCAGCAACTTCACTCTGGCTGTACCCTTCTCCAGAACATCACTCCATCTGAGATCATACATCCCCAGGATGACTGAGTATGGAACACATTCGTACAGCATAATGATGTCAACGAGATAACGTCAGTTGATCAAATGAAAATGCTGGCCCACAGATGGCTCCAACTTCATCCTGTTCCCTACTTGTATGTCTCATAACAATAAAAATGCTTTCAAATGAGCTGATGTAGGTAATAGCTCTTAAGCTTGCCAATAAAGTCAGGGAATCCTTAACCTGTAAATAGCTGTCAATAAAGCTAGGGATCCTTAACCTTGTCAAACCCTGTGTAGAGAGAGGGAGAGAGAGAGGAGAGAGAGAGGAGAGAGAAGAGAGAGAGGGAGAGAGAGAGGGAGAGGGAGAGAGAGAGAGAGTGAGAGAGAGAGAGGAGAGGGAGAGAGGGAGAGAGAGGGAGAGGGAGAGAGAGGGAGAGAGAGAGAGGGAGAGAGAGAGAGAGAGAGAGAGAGAGAGGAGAGAGAGAGAGAGAGAGAGAGAGAGAGAGAGAGAGGGAGAGAGAGAGGGAGAGAGAGAGTGAGAGAGGGAGAGAGAGAGGGAGAGAGAGAGAGGGAGAGAGAGAGAGAGAGGGAGAGAGAGAGAGGGAGAGAGAGAGAGAGAGAGAGAGAGAGAGAGGGAGAGAGGGAGAGAGAGAGAGAGAGAGAGGGTGTGTGTGTGTGTGTGTGTGTGTGTGTGTGTACTCACCAAGTTGTACTCACCTAGTTGTGGTTGCAGGGGTCGTTTCACAGCTCCTGGCCCCGCCTCTTCGCTGGCTGCTACTAGGTCACTCTTCCCGCTCCATGAGCTTTATCATACCTCTTCTTAAAGTTATGTATGGATCCTGCCTCCACTACATCACTTCCCAGACTATTCCACTTCCCGACAACTCTGTGGCTGAAGAAATACTTCCTAACATCCCTGTGATTCATCTGAGTCTTCAGCTTCCAACTGTGACCCCTTGTTGCTGTGTTCCATCTCTGGAACATCCGGTCTCTGTCCACCTTGTCGATTCCTCTCAGTATTTCGTATGTCGTTATCATATATTTCCCCCTCTCTCCTGTCCACCAGTGTCGTCAGGTCGATTTCTCTTAACTTCTCCTCGTAGGACATAACCATTAGCTCCGGGACCAGTCTAGTTGCGAGCCTTTCCACTTTCTCTAGTTTCTTGACGTGCTTGACCAGCTGTGGGTTCCAAACTGGTGCTGCATATTCCATTATGGGCTTAACGTTCACAGTGTACAGGGCCCTGAAAGATTCCTTATTAAGATGTCGGAATGCTGTTCTTAAGTGTGCTAGGTGCCCGTAAGCTGCAGCAGTTATTTGGTTGCTGTGCGCCTCAGAAGATGCACCCGGTGTTATACTCACCCCAAGATCCTTTTCTTTAAGTGAGGTTTGTAGTCTCTGACCCCCTAGACCCTACTCCGTCTGCGGTATTCCTTCCCCTTCTCCAATCTTCATGATTTTGTACTTGGTGGGATTGAACTCCAGGATCCAGTTGCTGGACAATGCTTGCAGCCTGTCCAGATCCCTTTGTAGTTCTGCTTGGTCCCCGTATTGAATTCTTCTCATCAACTTCACATCGTCTGCAAACAGCGACACTTCTGAGTCTATTCCTTCCGTCATATCGTTCACAAATACCAGAAGCAGCACCGATCCTAGAACTGACCCCTGTGGAACCCCGCCTGTCACAGGCTCCCACGTTTACGCCTCGTCACGTACCATAAGCCGCTGTTGTCTTCCTGACAGGTATTCCCTGATCCATTACAGTGCCTTCCCTGTTATCCCTGCCTGGTCCTCCAGCTTTGGCACTAGTCTCTTGTATGGAACTATGTCAAACGCCTTCTTAGAGTCCAAGAAAATGCAATCTATCCAACCCTCTCTCTCTTGCCTTCTACTGTCACCCTGTCATAGAACTCCAGTAGTTTTGTGACACAGGATTTCCCGTCCCTGAAACCGTGCTAGCTGTCGCTGATAAGCTCATTCTTTACTAGGTGCTCCACCACTCTTCTCCTGATGATCTTCTCCATGACTTTGCATACTATACAAGTCAGTGACACTGATCTGTAGTTTAGTGCTTCCTGTCTGTCTCCTTTTTTAAAAATTGGAACTATATTTGCTGTCTTTCATACCTCAGGCAGTCGCCTTGTTTCTATAGATGTGTTGAAGATTGCTGTTAGTGGTACACAAAGCACCTCTGCTCCCTCTCTCAGGACCCATGGAAAGATGTTATCCGGCTCCATCGCCTTTGAGGTATCTAGCTCGCTTAGCAGCTTCATCACTTCTTCCTTGGTTGTATGTATTGTGTCCAATACTTGAAGGTGTGCCCCACCTTTCCGCCTTTCTGGAGTCCCTTCTGTGTTTCCTGTGCACTTCTTTGAATCTCATGTTGAGTTCCTCACATACTTCACCATCGTTTCGTGTGATCTCTCCTCCTTCCTTCCTCAGCTTGATTACCTGGTCCTTGATTGTCGTTTTCCCCCTGATGTGACTGTACATCAACTTTCGTTCAGATTTAGCTTTCGTTGCTATGTCATTTTCGTATTGCTGTTGGGCCTCCCTTCTTATCAGAGCATATTCATTTCTGGCTCTATGACTTCTTTCCTTATTCTCCTGGGTCCTTTGCCTTCTATACCTCTTCCATTCCCTAGCACGCTTGGTTTTGGCCTCCCTGCACCTTTGGATGAATCACAGGCTCATCTTGGCTTTTTCATTATTCCTGTTACCCTTGGGTACATTCCTCTCCTCATCTTCCTTGCATATTGATGTCACATATTCCATCATCTCGTCCACTGACTTCCCTGCCAGTTCTCTGTCCTACTGAACCCCATTCAGGAAGTTCTTCATGCTTGCATAGTCCTCTTTCTTATAGTTTGGCTTCACTCGTCTGACCCTCACTGCTTCCACCTCCACTTGTAACTATGTATTCGAAGCCCCCAGGGGTCTTTCTTATGTGATGTCCTCAATATCTGCAGTATTCAAGGTGAATACTAGGTCCAGTCTCACTGGTTCATCCTCTCCTCTTTCTCTGGTAGTGTCCCTTACGTGTTGGTACATGAGGTTTTCCAGTACCACCTCCATCATCTTAGCCCTCCACGTTTCTTGGCCCCCATGTGGCTCCAAGTTTTCCAAATCGATTTCCTTGTGGATGAAGCCACCCATGATCAGTAGCTTTGCCCTGCTCGCGTGAGCCCTTCTTGCCACCTCAGCCAGTGTGTCCCATCGCTCTATTACTCTCATCATACTCTTGCCTTGGCCTCCTGCTGTTCTGTGGTGGGTTATACATCACTGCTATCACCACCTTGGGACTTCAGACTGAAGCGTTAGTACTATGTAACCTCATGCTTCTCTTCTGTCTCCTCTCTCCAGCTCATCAAAATCCCATCATTTTTGATCAGCAGTGCCACTCCTCCATCATTTCTTTTCCCTCTGTCTTTCCTCAGGATCTGATATCCCATTGGAAAGATGGCATCTGTTATCATCCCTGTGAGCCTGGTTTCAGTGAGGGTTATGATATCCGGTGATGCCTCTTTTACTCTGTCGTGCCACTCCTCCCACTTATTTGTTATTCCATCAGTGTTGGTGTACCATACCTTCAGTTTCCTCTCCAAAACTGTGTTTTGGGGGTTTGTGAGGGTGGGGTACCTGGCAGTTTACTGCGGGGTTCTACAGCGTAGTGTGGGGTGGGGGCTGTGAGTGTGGATTGTGGGCTGTGTTGGGACAGCGTGATTGGTTAAAGGGTTCTGGGGGTGGGTCTGTGTGTGCTTTTACTTGTTGCTCTGCCCTGCTCCAGTTGTCCTCTGCTGTTTCTGTCCTTGTCTCTTCTCCTAGATTCTTTTGCTTTTGTGTCCTCTCCCTCAGCTGCTGTCGTTCTGTTTTTGTTATGTCTCGATCTAGGAACACCCCTTTGTATTCTGCCGAGTCCTTCAACCGTGGTTTCTCTTGGAGGATCCTGTTTCGCATTGTTTTTGTCCTGAAAATCAGCTTGATTGGTCGTTTTCTTCTCTTCAAGTAACCTCCTATTCTCTGAAAATTTACAATCTCAGACATTTCCTCTTCACCCATGTCTTTGATGATGTTCTCAATCTCCTGTCTTTCTACCTGCCATCTTTCAGTGTGTGTCCTTCCCTCACTCTCCTGAAGCCCATGAATAAACACTGAATTCACCCTCTCCTCCTCCCATTGCCTTTCCCTCTGCGTCTCTAGTTCCTGTCTGTACATGGTCATTTCCTCCCTTATTTTTTCCTCTAGCTCTTGGTGGCATGGTCAGGCTTCTGCATAAGACTTGTCCCCCTCACCACCGGCACCCAGTTGCTCTTCCCCTTCATACCTTGGCCCTGCTTGGTGGGCTGATAGGGCCTTAGCATAAGTTATGTCTCCTTCCTTTCCGATGAGCCCCTCGTTCAGTAGGGGTGTACCAGCTTCAGATGCTGTGTCTCCTCTGGTCACTACCCCTGTAGCTCGCTTCAGCCTATTTACCTCATCTTCTAGGACCCTTATCCTGGCTACTGCAGCTTCGACTTGGGACTCCCATTTCTTCTTCTCCTCCTCCAATCTCTTTTCCAATTTTACAGAAAGCTCTGTGTCTATTTTCGAAAAAAACTCTCCTAGTTTTCTCTCCCACTCTTGTTCCATCCTTCTGCATCGCTCTTCCATCCATTCTTCCTTACCGGAACCATTCCACTCTGACCCCTGGGGTCTTCGAGTTCCCCTCTGAGCTACCATTTTTTTCCTAGAGGGAAACGGGGGTGGAAGGGAGGAAGGA
Source organism: Cherax quadricarinatus (assembly GCF_038502225.1). Taxonomy (NCBI): domain Eukaryota; kingdom Metazoa; phylum Arthropoda; class Malacostraca; order Decapoda; family Parastacidae; genus Cherax; species Cherax quadricarinatus. The sequence continues at coordinate 29,360,364 of NC_091296.1, forward strand.
AAAGAGAGGTGAGATGGGGGAAGGGAGGAGAGAAAAAGAAGAGGGGAAAGAGTGTGAAAGAAGGGAAAGGTAGAGGGGAGAGAGAGATAGAGAGAGAGGGAGAGAGTGGTCGGTAGGTGGTTGGGGGTAGGGGGTGAGGGGAGATGCCTGAGTGGGTGGAGTGGGAGGGAGAGAGAGAGAGAGAGAGAGAGAGAGAGAGAGAGAGAGAGAGAGAGAGAGAGAGAGAGAGAGGAAGGCCACTGGGTCACCGTCCTACAGGAGTCTGCAGTATCTGGGGAAGGGCACTGGAACACCGTCCTACAGGAGACTGCAGTATATGGGGAAGGGCACTGGAACACCGTCCTACAGAAGTCTGCAGTATCTGGGGTAGGGCACTGGAACACGTTCCTACAGGAGTCTGTGGCATCTGAGGAAGGGCACTGGATCACCGTCCTACAGGAGTCTTCAGAATCTGGGGAAGGGCACTGGAACACCGTCCTACAGAAGTCTGTGGCATCTGAGGAAGGGCACTGGATCACCGTCCTACAGGAGTCTTCGGTATCTGGGGAAGGGCACTGGAACACCGTCCTACAGAAGTCTGTAGTATCTGGGGAAGGGCACCGGAACACCGTCCTACAGGAGTCTGCGGTATATGAGGAAGGGCACCGGATCACCGTCCTACAGGAGTTTGCAGTATCTGAGGAAGGGCACCGGATCACCGTTATTACAACCCAGGATTCCAAATGGCCTGTTACCCCGGGTGTAATGGGAGCAAATAAACACAGTAGAAAAAGTTTAGACTTATATTATCCTTCACCAATTTAGAACAGCAATATGTACACTATGTACAGTGATAAGTATAGTGCACTCCACGGTACGCAAAGCAGAAATAGAAGCCACAAGATAGCAGACCGTGCTTCAACCAGCTCTAGAATGGGAATGACAAGGGCAGACAGGAGAGCGGTACCTACATAACCTCTGCGATTGCCAAAACCATCTTCTTATTGGCTAGAACCTGGTCACTAGTTGAACGACGGGGCCCCATCATCAACTCTTAGCAACCTGGTTCGCTGGTTGGGGGAGATAGCCTGTAAATGAGTGTGTGTACATGCGCCGAATAAAGGTTACGTACTCTTTGCATGCCACACCCCCACCCCGAGAAGGCTCAGGATTAGGCTGCCACCTCCCAGTGGTAACCGTGCCTCCATGGCACAAAATGGGACCGCCTTTCCTCTCCACCATCCAACTCTTAGATAGAGTTCAGCTTTTCTCGTGACTAAAAGCCAAACCCTAAACTTAGAGTGAGACAGCAGTCAGACAGGCTAGCATAGGTCCAAGATACAGGCGGACGGTAGCCCGCATCCCCTCACTAAAAAAAAACCCCACACCAGGGGATAAAAAAAAAGAGCATGAAAAGGGGTTATCACAAATAACATCCTAACCTAAATATTAGACTCTAGATAAAGAGTCTGCCAACATATTTTCTTTGCCGGCAATATATTTAATAGAAATATTGTAGGGCTGCAGCCTTAGCGTCCAGCGCATAAGCCTTGTGTTGTGGTTCTTCATGGCTTGGAGATATACTAGAGGATTGTGATCACTGTAGACTGTGACCACCTGCGATGTCTGGCCCACATAAACATCGAAATGCTCCAAAGCCAGTACCAGCGCGAGGGCTTCTTTTTCAATGGTAGAATAAGCCCTCTGATGCGGCTGGAACTTGGCTGAAAAGTATGCTACAGGCTGCAACTCCTTGTTCCCGATTTGTAATAGTACTGCCCCAACCCCAGACTCACAAGCATCAACCTGTAATGAAAAAGGTTTGGAGAAGTCTGGAGACAAGAGAATGGGTGCAGTACACAATAATCTTTTTGCTTTATTAAAAGCAGTGTTACAGTCTGACGTCCAATTAAAGGGAACTTTTTGACTGGTAAGAGAGGTAAGAGGGGCTACAATATCTGAGAAATTCTTACAGAATCTTCTGTAAAATCCTATCATGCCTAGGAAACGTTGAAGAGATTTCCTATCATGAGGAACTGGATAATCTTTAATAGAAAGAACTTTAGCAAGTTTAGGTGCAACTTTACCACTACCTACTTCATGGCATAGAAAAGTGACAGTGGCCTGGCCAAAGGAAGATTTAGATAAATTAACTGTTAAATGGGAACTCTTAAAGGTCTCAAAAAGAGCCTTAAGTCTATGTAGGTGTTGATCCCAAGTATCAGACACCACAACAATATCATCTAGGTACGCTGCCGTGCCTTCAAGTCCTTTAATAACCTGATGGATAAGTTTCTGGAATGAAGAGGGGGAATTTTTCATTCCGAAGGGGGTAACTGTGTATTGATAATGATCTCCTGGAATTACGAAGGCAGAGATTTCCTTCGCCTTATCTGTCAAAGGTACCTGATAGTAGCCTTTAAGGAGATCTAATTTGGACACAAAAGTAGCCTTACCCACAAAGTCAATTACGTCATCCAGACGGGGAAGAGGGTAAGCATCTGTAATTGTGACCTCGTTCACTTTACGGTAGTTTGTACACATACGAAACTCTCCATCAGCCTTCTTCACAAGGATGCACGGTGAAGCCCATGGACTAGATGACTCCTCCACTAAACCATGCTTTAACAAAAATTCTACTTCCTGCTGAAGTAACCCTTGCTTTTCAGGATTAGCTCTGTAGGGGAAGAGTTTAATTGGTTTAGAGTTTCCCACATCTACATCATGGTAACCTAACGTACATTTTTTCGGCACATCCGAAAAAATATTAGGATATGACTGTAGAAGCTCAGTTAAATTTGTTGCTTGCATTTCAGATAATCCCTCCATTAAAGGGCTAGGATCCTTGAGGAGGACAGAATTTGAAAGTTTAATATTAATTTCAGAGATAGAGTGCAAAGAGTCAGAGTAGTCCTCAGAGGTAGAGGACAGAGTCATTACTGGGACTTTATCTGGTGTATGGAAGTATTTTAATTGATTAATGTGGTAAGTTTTAGTTTTTGAGGTCTTATCAATGGGAGCTACCACATAATTTACATCAGATAATCTACTTACAATCTGCATAGGTCCCGTAAATCTAGCTTTTAAGGTGTGGCCAGGTATAGGTTCCTGCACCAACACCTTGTCTCCTGGATGGAAGGAGCGGAATTGTGCACTTCTGTCATACCTCTGTTTCATCTTACTTTGAGCTGTCTTTAGGTTAGCCTTTTCTAACTGACGTGCCACCTGCAACCTTGAAGACGGATTGTAGAGTGTTGAGCTAACGTCTTCTCCCATCCATCCTTCTTTGAGCACCCGAAGAGGACCTCGTACATTGTGCCCAAAGATCAGCTCAAAAGGACTATACCCTGTAGACTCTTGCACAGTCTCTCGTACTGAGAACAGCAACAAAGGTAGTGATTCATCCCAGTCTGTAGGAAAGTGCATGCAAAAACTTCTCATCATTGTTTTTAATGTCTGATGGAATCTTTCCAAGGCGCCTTGGGACTGAGGATGATAGGCAGTGGATAAGTTGTGGATTATCCCTAACCTAGTTAATACTTCCCTAAATGCTTTGGCAGTGAAGTTAGTACCTTGATCACTTTGAATAGTTTTAGGAATGCCAAAACAAGAAATGAATTTTGTTAAAGCTTTGAGAATAGCTTTAGTATTAATACTACGCATGGGAATTGCTTCAGGATATCTGGTTACTTTATCCATAATCGTAAATAAATATTGATTTCCAGACTTTGACCTAGGTAGTGGACCTACACAATCTATAATTAAATCTGCAAAAGGTTCTCCATCAGCAGGTATAGGTTGGAGAGGTGCAGGTTTAATGGAATGTCCAGGTTTTCCAACTTGCTGACATTCTCGGCAACACCTAATATGATTCTTCACATCTTTCTTTAATTTTGGCCAATAAAATTCTTTTGTGATTCTATACAAGGTTTTTGTAATTCCTAAGTGACCTCCTAATGACGTATTATGAGCTATATTTAATATTTGAGGTCTATACTTTGTTGGAACCACTAACCTGTCATACAATTGCCGGGCCTCTATCTCCTTACCAGTCTCAGTGCAGATCAAATAATCGTTTTTAACTTCATACTTGACCGGATGACCCAAAGAGGATTTACCTATGGCTGCCTCAAAAGCGAATTTTAAAGAAGGGTCCTTTCGTTGTTCCTCCCGGAAGGACAGTCCCTCGGGCATGGAAACAGAGACATCTGGCAATCCTGCAACCTGGGAATAGGAAGGCTTGATCGGGGTCTGTTCACTTGATCTACGAGGCTCTGGCCAGTTTTCCTCGTAAAACAATGTGGCTATTCCGAGATCGGAGTCGTCCAAGGATAGGTCAACATTCTCTCCAGACAACCCTTGGGATGTTGCCCGAGTTATGGCCAACACCGGAGAAGAATTAATCATTATAGGTTCAGGACACGAACTAACAGTAGTAATGTTATTACCCAGTAATAACACTGCATCTTTCATTGGGAATCCTTTTGAGACACCTACAGTCAAGTACCCAGTGTAATATTTGCACTGTACATAAATTTTATGCAAAGGAACAGAATATATAGCTCCTCCAAATGCTTCTAATAAAACAGAGGAATTCAAAGAAGTATTCTCTGAAAGGGGTAATATTCCTTCTCTTACTAGTGAGCAATATGCTCCAGTATCTCTAAAGGTCTTTACTTTAGTTGTTTCTGAGTTTTCCTGAAGGGAAATAAGACTCTTGCAATAATAAGGGGCCATACCTTTTTCTACTTCACTAGGGGACATGTTACTAGGGATATTAGAGATTTTCCCAATGGGTTGGGGTTTGTGGGGGCAGTTGGGACTGATGTGACCTACTTTATTGCACCTGAAGCAGACGACAGGCTTGCCCTTTACTCCCTGTTGACGTTGCAAATGGTGTCGTTCTGGCTGGTGTCTCTCTGGATACTGTTGTCGAGATGCACCATGAGTAGTTTGCCTCTCCGCAGGTGGACCATATGTTGAGAAGCGTGGCTCACCAGGTGACTTGGTTGGCTGGCACTTCATTCTCCAAGGTTGACGATCTCTGCTCATGCCAGGCTGTTGAAAAGAGAGACGGGACCGCTCGGACAAGGAGCGGTTAGTTTCGAAGGTATCAGCCAACCTGGCTGCCTCCAATGCAGTGGTTAAGTCACGATCCTGCAGAAAGACTCGAACCTCTGGTCCCACAGATTCCAGCAGGTTATCAATCAGAATAAGCTGCACCAGCTCCTCAAAGGTAGAGACACCACTTGCTTTATACCAGCTGGTAAAAGCTTTGGTTTGCTGTCTCACAAAGTCGACTAGGGATTGACCAAGCTGTCGTCTGCCCAATTTGAAACTCTTGCGGTATTTGGCTGGGATACACGTATATGCTCCCAACACTGTGGTCTTCACTACTTGATAATCAGAAAATTCAACGTCATTTAATACTGACGTGAATTCTTGTGCTTTACCCAATAATGCTGTATGAACCAACGATGCCCAATGCTGTTCCGACCACCTCAAGGTTCGAGCCTGATTTTCGAAGCTTTCGAAAAATTGCTCTGGTTCGGCCTCATTGAAGCGGAAAACAAACTATACTGCTTTCTGTAAACTAAAATTATTTACAGAATGCGAAAACTGCCTCCTTTCTCTTTCCCTATCAAATTCTTCCCTTGCGAATGCTCTCTGTTCCCTAGTTTGCTCAAGATTGATTTTTGCCAGCTCAAGTGCCAACGACGCTGATTCACCCTGAGACAACCCAGCTGCACTATACTGACCATTTTGCTCCATAGGAGTATCATCTTCCTCCTGCGAGAACATAGGAGTTTTTGCCCTAGCTCCCGTAGAGGGAGGAGTCTGATGTGCCATCTCTTCTTCTATAAGTTTGTCAGCAATCAGTGAACGCAGTTGTGCAGCTGTGAGAGTGCGTTTGTATGTAATGCCAATGGAACGAGCAATTTGCCAACAACGCTGTAGGGACAATTTAGGTAGGTTATGCAAAGTATATGCCGACACCAGACGTCTGACTCGTCTAGGTGGCATAAGTTATTTGCTATGCACAGTATGATTGCAGAATACCCCAACGTAACACATTAATTTGCAGAACACGCTTAGCTATGCACAGTACGATTGCAGAATATGCATACAAGCAAAGCCGACTGCACACAAGATTGACCGTAGCGAAGCGAGCACACTGAACAAGCTATTAGCGAGCTGTTGAACGATCACACAATAGCAAGGCTGATCATAAGCAACTGACACGCAAAATTTGTAAAGCGAAGCGAGACAGCAAGCTACACAATGTTCCTGCTACAAGCTTCACCCTAAGCTCAACCGTTTCTCTAAGTCCAGCTCCAGCTCCCGGACAGGCCCCCATATTACAACCCAGGATTCCAAATGGCCTGTTACCCCGGGTGTAATGGGAGCAAATAAACACAGTAGAAAAAGTTTAGACTTATATTATCCTTCACCAATTTAGAACAGCAATATGTACACTATGTACAGTGATAAGTATAGTGCACTCCATGGTAAGCAAAGCAGAAATAGAAGCCACAAGATAGCAGACCGTGCTTCAACCAGCTCTAGAATGGGAATGACAAGGGCAGACAGGAGAGCGGTACCCACATAACCTCTGCGATTGCCAAAACCATCTTCTTATTGGCTAGAACCTGGTCACTAGTTGAACGACGGGGCCCCATCATCAACTCTTAGCAACCTGGTTCGCTGGTTGGGGGAGATAGCCTGTAAATGAGGGTGTGTACATGCGCCGAATAAAGGTTACGTACTCTTTGCATGCCACAACCGTCCTACAGGAGTCTGCAGTATCTGCGGAAGGGCACTGGAACACCGTCCTACAGGAGTCTGCGGTATATGAGGAAGGGCACTGGATCACCGTCTTACACGAGTCTGCGGTATCTGGGGAAGGGCACTGGATCACCGTCCTACAGGAGTCTACAGTATCTGGGGAAGGGCACCGGAACACCGTCTTACAGGAGTCTGCAGTATCTGGGGAAGGGCACTGGAACACCGTCCTACAGGAGTCTGCGGTATCTAGGGAAGGGAACTGGAACACTGTCTTACAGGAGTCTGCAGTATCTGGGGAATTGCACTGGAACACCGTCCTGCAGGAGTCTGCAGTATCTGGGGAAGGGCACTGGAACACCGACCTACAGGAGTCTGCGATATCTAGGGAAGGGCACTGGAACACTGTCTTACAGGAGTCTACAGTATCTGGGGAAGGGCACTGGAACACCGTCCTACAGGAGTCTGCAGTATCTGGGGAAGGGCACTGTAACACCGACCCACAGGAGTCTGCGATATCTAGGGAAGGGCACTGGAACACCGACCTACAGGAGTCTGCGATATCTAGGGAAGGGCACTGGAACACCGTCTTACAGGAGTCTGCAGTATCTGGGGAAGTGCACTGGAACACCGTCCTACAGAAGTCTGCAGTATCTGGGGAAGGGCACTGGAACACCGTCTTACAGGAGTCTGCAGTATCTGGGGAAGGGCACTGGAACACCGACCTACAGGAGTCTGCTTCTCTCTCCTGAAAAATAGGTAATTATACTCTTGATATAATATATTATACATTTTTTTCTGGGTGAATGATACGAAGCTCGATCCTGTTCTCTCTGGCTAGGCCTGTTACGATTTGATTCTGGTCTTCGCATCTTGTACGGTAAACAGTTAGAGACCGAGAAAACGAGCACAAAAAGTTGTTTTCTAGAGGACACCTACAAGGCCTGAAAATTCCATTGAAAGTCATGGTGGTTATCCTCGCCCCGTCCACGCTCTCGGTAGCGGCAAGAGTTCGCAATGAACCTCAGACGAAAAGTATATTCAAAGGATGTTTTCTGTACTATATTAAGTCTGAGTAACCTTTAGTGAACACGGTGCGCTCTGCCGTGGAAACAACAGGTATAACTCAACCCCTGTCAGGAAGCCTGCACCGCTAGAGGAGACAACTGTGCGAAGACCCGAAGTTAAACATTGTTGCAGACTATGGAGCAGAACTCTTCTCGAAGCTGAGGGACTGGCCACCTCAAAACTACGTCTTCTAGGATGATGGAGTGATCATATCATCTTTACATCTCTACCGCTTCTCCTGCCTCCTCCGTATTCGACTGAAGAAGCCTACTGTGTAGTCGAAATGTTTCGGAATAGAGATACCTGATTGTTGCACATGTGTCCGAATTATCAATTTGCATTAGAGGTGCTCTGTCCTGGCTACTAAATCCTTCCCTACTGATAGCATAGCATTCTGCCACGTCTGTAGTGTCGCATCGTAACATAAATCAAATGTTTGTGAGAGCAAAAGATTATCATATATATATATATATATATATATATATATATATATATATATATATATATATATATATATATATATATATATACATATATATATGTAGTTTGGAAGTTAGGAGGAGGTGCGGGATTACCAAAACTGTTGTCCAGAGGGCTGAGGAAGGGTTGTTGAGGTGGTTCGGACATGTAGAGAGAATGGAGCGAAACAGAATGACTTCAAGAGTGTATCAGTCTGTAGTGGAAGGAAGGCGGGGTAGGGGTCGGCCTAGGAAAGGTTGGAGGGAGGGGGTAAAGGAGGTTTTGTGTGCGAGGGGCTTGGACTTCCAGCAGGCGTGCGTGAGCGTGTTTGATAGGAGTGAATGGAGACAAATGGTTTTTAATACTTGACGTGCTGTTGGAGTGTGAGCAAAGTAACATTTATGAAGGGGTTCAGGGAAACCGGCAGGCCGGACTTGAGTCCTGGAGATGGGAAGTACAGTGCCTGCACTCTGAAGGAGGGGTGTTAATGTTGCAGTTTAAAAACTGTAGTGTAAAGCACCCTTCTGGCAAGACAGTGATGGAGTGAATGATGGTGAAAGTTTTTCTTTTTCGGGCCACCCTGCCTTGGTGGGAATCGGCCAGTGTGATAATAAAAAAAAAAAATAAAAAAAAAATATATATATATATATATATATATATATATATATATATATATATATATATATATATATATATATCTTTCTTTCTTTCAACACACCAGCCGTATCCCACTGAGGTGGGGTGGCCCAAAAGGAAAAACAAAAGTTTCTCCTTTCATATTTAGTAATATATACAGGAGAAGGGGTTACTAGCCCCTTGCTCCTGGCATTTTAGTCGCCTCTTACAACACGCATAGCTTACGGAGGAAGAATTCTGTTCCACTTCCCCATGGAGATAAGAGGAAATAAACAAGAACAAGAGCTAGTAAGAAAATAGAAGAAAACCCAGAGGGGTGTGTATACATATGCTTGTACATGTATGTGTAGTGTGACGTAAGTGTAAGCAGAAGTAGCAAGACGTACCTGAAACCTTGCATGTTTATGAGACAGAAAAAACACCAGCAATCCTACCATCGTGTAAAACAATTACAGGCTTACGTTTTACACTCACTTGGCAGGACGGTAGTACCTCCCTGGGCGGTTGCTGTCTACCAACCTACTACCTAGGATATATATATATATATATATATATATATATATATATATATATATTTATGATCACACTGGCCGATTCCCACCAAGGCAGGGTGGGAAAAACTTTCACCATCATTCACTCCATCACTGTCTTGCCAGAAGGGTGCTTTACACTGCAGTTTTTAAACTGCAACATGTATATATATATATATATATATATATATATATATATATATATATATATATATATATATATATATATATATATATATATATATATATAAAATTAATTAATATATATATACAATATATATATATATATATATATATATATATATATATATATATATATATATATATATATATATATATATATATATATATATATATATATATATATATATATATATATATATATATATATATACATGTACATATATATATTAAGTAATTTTAAATAAATTGAAACTGCTCCATGATATATTTAGCAGAATTTTGGTAAAAAAAATTCGTTAGATTGGGTGAGTTTTCTAAGTTAGGTTTAGTCCAGAAAATATTATTTTACTTTCTCAGTGAAAAAATACATGAATCTGTAAAACAAAAATAATAGGTAGAGTAAGATAATGCGTTTGTGTCCGGCAAGTATGCGAAAACCAATGAAGAAAGACGATCTCTTGCCACAACTCATGGATGAAGAGACTTATAGTTACACCGCTTTTCCAAAGCGCTTTCCTTTCCTCAAGTCTTGTCTGTCGAGAGAGTGCATAAGCATTTATGCTGCTTTAGTTCCCTGTCTTCTCTTACACGACTGTAGACGAAGAGCAAAGACCATCATCTACACGACACCCAGGGAATAAACTGACGTGATGTGCATGGTCCTCGCTTGAAGCAATGTAGCCAGTAATGAATCACATGCATTGGCTAGAACAAATATTCATTTAACTTCTGTGGCGTCTACTACCATCAAAGAACTCACTAAGAAGGAGATGAATGGTATAAAATACCAACTCGATGGAAAAATAAACACAAAATTAGTATAATGCGATCGCATTATACTGTATTTGTGTTTATTTTTCCATCTCACTAGACAGCTTCCCACTACTCACTAACCAGTTTCCACCACTGGAGTCTGCACACCCATGTGGCCACTGAGAGAAAGAAGCACGTGGTTGAAACACAAGTCTACCCATTTGGATAAATGAATACAAAAATGCGTGCAACAGTGACGATATGAAAAATATGTGCATGATCCTCAGGAACACTGAAGGACGCTTAATGCGTTGTATACACAGATGATCTTCATGGAACCTGATCTAATCATACACCGATGTTTAGAAACCGCTCTGATTGCCGTAGCAACTACTGTGTCACAAAGAGCAGGAAGTCACAGTATTGTCACCACCCTAGCACACATGATAACAAAACAAGCGTCGCTCCTCCTACCACCAGACACGGTCGTCACACGACACACATAACATAAAAATGGAGACAAACTGCAGCATGCCTACTGGTTCTTACTAGACGGGTCCTTGGCGTTAACATAATTATCCAACCAATTTCCTAGCCAGCCAGTATCTCTTAATCAATTAACCTCACTGACACTCAGGTGCTTCCCTGAGTATTTAAGCTCATGTTTTTCTACCGTTATGTTCACTTGGAGTGACCAATGTTCAAGGTCAGAAACGTTTCCAAGAAAATGCTGTAGAGTCAGCATTTTGTGTCTTTTTTTCAACAACCTGTCGGCATCATATTCCATTTTTTTTCCATCACTGGAGATCTACACGGGACGTCATTAAGAATCTACACGGGACGTCATTAAGAATCTACACGGGACGTCATTAAGAATCTACACGGGACGTCATTAAGAATCTACACGGGACGTCATTAAGAATCTACACGGGACGTCATTAAGAATCTACACGGGACGTCACAGGAAATTTACACGGGACATCACTGGGAATCTACACGGGACATCACTAGGAATCTTCATGGGACATCACTAGGAATCTACACGGGACATCGCTAGGAATCTTCATGGGACATCACCAGGAATCTACATGGAACATCACTAGGAATCTACATAGGACATCACTAGGAAACTACGCGGGACATCACTAGGAATCTACACGGGGCATCACTGGGAATCTACCCAGGATATCCCTTGGAATCTACACGGGACATCACTAGGAATCTACATGAGACATCACTAGGAGTTTACACGAGACATCACTGGGAATCTACACAGGACATCCCTAGGAATCTACATGGGACATCACTGGGAATCTACATGGGACATCACATCAGTCCTAAGGACTGATGAAGTCACTCGTGGCGAAACGTTTCCTTTAATAAATGTCCTGAACTGTACATAAGTGTCTTTTTCCACATCTTGTCGGTATCACCAGAACATTTCCAAATCACTAGGATTCTACACGGGATATCATTAGGATTCTACACGGGACGTCACTACGAATCCACACAGGACATCAATAAGAAACAATACAGGATATCACCTTAGAATCTACACGAAATATCACTGAGAATCAATACGGGAGATGACTAGAAATAAATGGGGAACATAAGAAGTGCACACTGGACTAATATTAGTTGTTGCAACAGTCCCCATTACCAAAATAAAATGTCCCTCACTTTGACGCTCACTTTTGCAAGCAGATCATTTTGTTGATATCTGACAGAATTATGCCTTTAATTGTTCTTTTATTTAGGTTAGAGTTACATAAGTGTACCCAGTATTTACAGTTAACCGAAAACAAGATAAACGCTTAGAACGTTGGTTTCACAACGCACGCTATGGATTTTGGAGGATGTGTTCTACAGGGACATGCTTGGTTACTCACCTGTGATCAGGTGAACCTCTAACTAGCTGTGGACCACGCCCCACCTGTCAAATAAATGTGCGGTTGCTTCGCTCGCGGCACCTAAAGGAAATATCTCCTGACTGGGCGTGTGAGGGCAGACGGGGCGACCTTCCTGGTATATTGCAACATGATCTTGTAAAAGATCCCGCCTTGTCTTCCGTATATGTCCGTGGTTGTCATTTTACGCTCTCTCGTTTTCTTATTATTTTTTTCTTTACTGAATGGTGAATAGAACACAAAAACAGAGGAGCTTTTTATTTGAGCACCATTTCACCCATCATGGGGCTTTTTCAAGTACCTGAAGTGCTTTTGGGTACTTGATGACGTAGTGTTGAGCGAATCATTGTACAAATAAATTATTTAAGTGCAGTTGTGTTTGTCTAACCACCTGTCTAAATATTGCATATGATCCTCTTGTGTTTTCCAGACACTAATACACTTCTTTTGTTTTTCATACACAAATGTAACATTACTGGGTCTTCCAGACACTAATGTAACATTACTGAGTCTTCCAGACGCTAATGTAACATTACTGAGTCTTCCAGACACTAATGTAACATTACTGAGTCTTCCAGACACTAATGTAACATTACTGAGTCTTCCAGACGCTAATGTAACATTACTGAGTCTTCCAGACACTAATGTAACATTACTGAGTCTTCCAGACACTAATGTAACATTACTGAGTCTTCCAGACACTAATGTAACATTACTGAGTCTTCCAGACACTAATGTAAAATTACTGAGTCTTCCAGACGCTAATGTAACATTACTGAGTCTTCCAGACACTAATGTAACATTACTGAGTCTTCCAGACGCTAATGTAACATTACTGAGTCTTCCAGACACTAATGTAACATTACTGAGTCTTCCAGACACTAATGTAACATTACTGAGTCTTCCAGACACTAATGTAACATTACTGAGTCTTCCAGACACTAATGTAACATTACTGTGTCTTCCAGACACTAATGTAACATTACTGGGTCTTCCAAACACCAGTGTAATATTACTGTCTTCCAGACAATAATGTAACACTATTACTATGCCTTCTAGACAATAGTGTAACATTGTTGTGGATTCCAGACAGTAATGTAACACTGCCGTGGATTCCAGACATTAATGTATCACTGCTGAGAATTCCTGGCGGTAATGTAACACTGCTGTGGATTCCAGACAGTAATGTAACACTGTTGTGGATTCCAGACAGTAATGTAACACTGCCGTGGATTCCAGACATTAATGTATCACTGCTGAGAATTCCTGGCGGTAATGTAACACTGCTGTGGATTCCAGACAGTAATGTAACACTGTTGTGGATTCCAGACAGTAATGTAACACTGCCGTGGATTCCAGACATTAATGTATCACTGCTGTGAATTCCTGGCGGTAATGTAACACTGCTGTGGATTCCAGACAGTAATGAAACACTGTTGTGGATTCCAGACAGTAATGTAACACTGCTGTAGATTCCAGACAGTAATGTAACACTGCTGTGGATTCCAGACAGTAATGTAACACTGCTGTAGATTCCAGACAGTAATGTAACACTGCTGTGGATTCCAGACAGTAATGTAACACTGCTGTAGATTCCAGACAGTAATGTAACACTGCTGTGGATTCCAGACAGTAATGTAACACTGCTGTAGATTCCAGACAGTAATGTAACACTGCTGTGGATTCCAGACAGTAATGTAACACTGCTGTAGATTCCAGACAGTAATATAGCAATGCTGTGGATTCCAGACAATAATGTAACACTGCTGCAGATACAAGACACTAATGTAACACTCTTCTTGTGTCTTCCAGACTCAGATGTATGTGTAACAGCTAGATAATGCGTTTTTAGATCGGGCTTAAATTTTCAAAGCTATTTTTTCTTAGATAAAGTTTAGAATTGGTTTTGGGATGTGTAGGAACCAATTTGCCATTTTTATTGAAGAAATTGAGATGTTAGTTTTTATGTGATAACCTGTGAATGCACCAAATCTTTCACGCTAATATTTAATTTCATTAAAAAGTAATGGCGCACTCTGCGCTCTGCCCTTCGCGTGCATTAAGGTACAAGGAACTGGGGTTGCACAGCGGCTGAAATATGTCTAGTTTTTTTCCCTTGTCATACTCCTTCATACAGGATGAGTTGCTTACACGAAGTAATGGAAAGTGTCAGCCTGAGCTGGCAAACTTGAGTGATGCGATGTAAATAACAAGAAATGAGTTATGGGTCCAGTAAGTATCCTGGAGATTTTAAGCGTAGTGAAAGACGTCATCTACAGTATATGATTAAGACCCTTGTCAGGAGGTACTTGTACTGTCTCCTGACGAATATTTAAACAACTAGATGTTAAAAGTTTAATTCCAGCAGGACTTGAGTCACTATTAAGTTAGAGTTACTCTAATGACGGACTATCCAATTGGAACTAGACCTCCAAATATGACAGGCGTTTGCGCATGTGCTGCAGTGCGGACATTTTTCCCCGATTTATACCTCTAAAACAAATTAAATATTTGTTAACCTACATTAGGTTGGCTAAGTGTTGGCCAGAACGTCGATCACGATTTAGCAGTAGATTGCGGAGCCATTTACAGTAGAACGTAGGATGACCAGAAGCCTATCTAGCCTAATAAGAGACCATCCCTACACCACACAATACTTTAATAATTTTGAGCGCATGTTAAAGGGTTACATATATACTGTAGACAATTTTGAATTTTCCTAAATTCAGGATGTGTAAAAATGAATGATATAATAACTGTGTAATAAAATGTGATGTTGATTTGACCCTTTCGAGAAATTTCGAGTGAGAGGCGGGACAGGGGAGACGCCATAATGAATTTTATGTGTGAACACTGGTGTGAACTGTGCAATGTAATCAGACGTCCTCGAAGGTCAGTTGGTGTATATTGGACTCAGTCCATAATTTAGAAATTGTTGACATGTTCCCGCTGAAGAATTGGTATGAATTGTGTGGAAAACCCTTACAATTCGGCAACAAGGACGGATAAATAGAGGACACCAATTCTCCCAGGAGCACATCTAGCTAAGTGATGCTTACCCATAATGTACAGTAATTTTGCGTTGGCCATCGTAAATTTATAGTTGTAGTGGTAGTGTTAAGGTGAGTTTCCAAAAAATAATAATTATGATCCAGTAATTAAATGGTAATTAGTAATACGAATTTCCTTTCTAATAACACTATTATAATTTATGTA
The DNA here is from genome assembly GCF_038502225.1 of Cherax quadricarinatus. Taxonomy (NCBI): domain Eukaryota; kingdom Metazoa; phylum Arthropoda; class Malacostraca; order Decapoda; family Parastacidae; genus Cherax; species Cherax quadricarinatus. The sequence goes on from NC_091296.1 coordinate 29,375,878, forward strand.
CAAAAATTATATTCGGTATACCCAGCAAGCCTAATCATATTCAGTCCACGCAACTTTAATTTACCAAAGTACTTGGTTTTAATATGTAATTATTAATTTAATGTTAGGTCTAGCTTTTTTTGGTGGGAGTGGTAGGGAGTGGGCATCGAGGGAGTGACAGTTTGGCGACCTACTGTGACTAAGTCCCACTTAACACACCCAAATTACTTGCAGGAAATAATTCAGGTAATACCCTGTAAACCTCCTGCAGGTAACTCCCCACATATACTGTCTAGACTCGATCAAAGGCTCAAAGCTTGACTATATTCTGCGAGTGAGAGACTGGCATTTGAAAAAACTTTGTCATAACGAATCATTTAGATGAACGTATGTTAACGTAAATTAACCAATATTCATAAAATTTCCGATAATAGCTAAATAATTTAGATGCCTTAACTTTGGCAGCGAGTCATATATAGTTCATTAAAGTTCAGAGCGTTTACATTCCTCACACAGATTGATTAAATTTGAGGATGGGGTTGTTTATATACACTGGAACGGAACTGTGGAGAGAGAGTAGACAAGAGGCTTTAAAAAAAGAAGAAATGGTAAAAGGGAATAAATACACCAGAGACGTGATAAAGAAAACCTTTTTGTTTTTTTGACTTAACAAAAGTGATTACATGAACAGTGCTGTTATACTCCTCTATGTTGATAGTTACAGGGTGAGAACAGAAGTTATATTTCCCTGTCAGTTTCATCACGGGGTATGGGGCTTCATACAAGGTGTTGAAATCTGTCAGCCAGAGCTGGGAGACTTGGGTAAGGCAATGAAGATATCGTCAGGCATTCCACTAAGGTTTCAATAGCTACGACAGCCACAAAGGTTTCGTTCTAGCAGCGCTGGAGTTACTCTCACTTGGGAATTGCTATCTCTCGGGATAGCCCATCTCACTCACAAAGGAGGACTAGCATTTCTTGAGAATATCTCCACCAATAATAAGAGAAGGGGAAAGGAGACAGTATAGATGGCAGGGCAAGACGTAGGTGAACACGTGCTGGGTGTGTAAAACTGGCCCTACCAGACGGCAACACCCTCACTAATCATAACACAAACACCGGAAGAGACGAGACACAAAAATACGGAGGAACAAAAAAAAAAAAACTGCAAACTCGACCGCCGACACTACTGTAGCGGGAGCAGTCAGGTGTGTCTCCTGAGGCGGTCCATAACCCCACACCTGCTGCTGCTATTGCTGATACTGCTGTAGCGGGAGCAGTCAGGTGTCTCCTGAGGCGGTCCGTAAACCCACACCTATTGCTAGAGCAATCAGGTGTGTCTCCTGAGGTATTACATAACCCTACACCTGTTGCTGCTGTTGATGATTCTACTGTAGCGGGAGCAGTCAGATGTGTCTCCTCAGGCGGTCCATAACCCATACCTGTTGCTGCTGATACTGCTGTAGCGGGAGCAGTCAGGTGTGTCTCTTAAGTCGGTCTATAATCTCATACCTACTGCTGCTGCTGCTGCTATTGTTGTTGTTGTTGCTGCTGCTGCTGCTGTTGTTGTTGCTGCTGCTGCTGCTGTTGTTGTTGTTGTTGCTGCTGCTGCTGCTGTTGTTGCAAGAGTGGTCATCACATCTGTACATCTGTTGAATGTGTGCACCTATTAAATGTATACACCTGTACACTCTCCCGCCGTCGCTTTTTCCAACACCTCAAACGTCTCTTGCGTCAGTTTCAGGCACCCACTACAACGGTACGATATGTTACAGCGTTGATGGTCTTTGTCCTTCCTGGATTTAACGGCAAGCAGTATATATTTATTTAGCTGTAACAGAAGAAACCCGTTCCCAAGCTCATTCATAACTGTTCCACTGTGTTCTGTCCTTGTCACGGGTAATTACATTTTAACGGAAGCCAGGAAACTCAACATATTTACACATTACACGCAAAGCAAAGAAAAAATTGTTTACTAACTTGAGTAAATGTTATAGACAGTGAGTTCCAGAGAAGACAACCAGTCTGTGGAATCAAATACTCTTCCTTCTATAAATCTAGCATTCAGAATTCTATTTTGCTGTGAACTCACGTCTGTAAATCTAGAACTCAGTCCGACCTATATGACAAGAGTTATGACGGAGGTCCTTGGCGGTCACAGGGCAATAAGCATTTCTTTGGAACATCATATCTCTGATAATAATCATCAGTGGAAGGACAAGTGGTATGCAAAACCAACAAATAGTGGAAGAGAATAATGCAGAGAGTATCTTTATTGAGACGTTTCGCCCGTTGGCAGACTTATTCAGTCACAGAAGAAGTCTGTCCACAGGCGGATCGTCTCAGTAAAGTTCCTCACTGCAATATTGTCTGTGTCACTAATACTCATCACATATCTTATGAAACTGTTGGAGAACACCAGAGATGCAAGTTTCATTTAACTTGATCAAAAAGTGAATGTTTGACCTCATGACCTTGGCAAAGGGTCATCGTATGACTTTTACTGTATTATATGACTCAAAATAAAAAAAAATACCCAGAAATCTTGACGTACAGTCTACAAGAAACTGAAACAAGGACTCTTTGTACATAAACGATTTTCTTGCTGTTAAGTCAAAAATAAATCTACGAAGCCATTTTTTCATTAGTTTTCATCTGGTTAATAAAGAACTCATGAGACTTGCATTGGTCAGAATATTAATGTTATAAAAAACGTGAATATATGCTTTGATAATATTAGGCAAACTTTTTGATAGGAAACAAAATATACTTTGAGACGCACAGCTTTGAGTGTGTGTGTGTATACATGCATATTATATGTATATATATATATATATATATATATATATATATATATATATATATATATATATATATATATATATATATATATATATATATATATATATATATATATATATATATATATGTCGTGCCGAATAGGCAGAACTTGCTATCTTGGCTTAAATAACAACGGTCATCTTGCCATATAGGACAAACGAAAATTTGTGTATGCAATAATTTCGCCAAAACCATTCTGAACCTAACGAAAAAAATATATTTCATTGTGTTTGTTTAATATTAAATTATTGTAAACAAATCTAAAATATATTTAGTTGGGTCAGGCTAAAATAAATTGATCTTGTTATAATAAGGTTAGGTAAGTTTTCTATGATTCTTTTGTTGCAAAATTAAAAATTTTTACATTAACATTAATTAAAAAAATATATCTTTAAACGTATAAGAGAAAATTTTAAAAAGCACTTAATTTTAAATGAGGTCTTGCTAATTGACCAGTTTTACATATTCGGCACGACATATATATATATATATATATATATATATATATATATATATATATATATATCTTTCTGTCTTTCAACACACCGGCAGTATCCCACCGAGGCGAGGTGGCCCAAAAGGAAAAACGAAAGTTTCTCCTTTTACATTTAGTAATGTATACAGGAGAAGAGGTTACTAGCCCCTTGCTCCTGGCATTTTAGTCGCCTCATACAACACGCAAGGCTTACGGAGAAAGAATTCTATTCCACTTCCCCATGGAGATAAGAGGAAATAAACAAGAATAAGAACTAGAAAGAAAATAAAAGAAAACCCAGAGTGATGTGTATATATATGCTTGTACATGTATGTGTAGTGTGACCTAAGTGTAAGTAGAAGTAGCAAGACGTCCCTGAAATCTTGCATGTTCATGAGACAGAAAAATGGACACCAGCAATCCTACCATCATGTAAAACAGTTACAGGCTTTCGTTTTACACTCACTTGGCTGGACGGTAGTACCTCCCTGGGCGGTTGCTGTCTACCAACCTACTACCTAGAATATATATATATATATATATATATATATATATATATATATATATATATATATATATATATATATATATATATATATATATATATATATATATATAATCCCAGTAATTCTGGCTTAAATTAGTCATTTTTTATATTATACGTGAATAAGACGCATGAGTATCTTTATTTGGATAACTTTATGTCTGCACGAACACAACACTGGAAACAGAAATAACATTTGTTTTGAGGTGATCGGTCCCTCGGTCTTTGTATACTTATACAATGGAGATGGTGAGATGAAGCAGCCGGAAGAGGGGCCACAAGTGAGCGTGGTCCATTAGTGGAAGTACAGTAGGTCAGTCTAAACACTTGTTTAGAAAAGGAGTTGTAGAAGACTTCCCCTGTACCAAGACACCAGGTGATGTTGTGTCATACAAGCGTCAAGTTGGTGATGGTAAACAATAACGAAAAGTAGAAGAATAGTACATATGCACAACACGTGGGTGTCTGTATTGCTAATACGTTTCGCTTGCACAACAGCCTTCTTCTGTCGAATTCAGGTGAATACAAAAGTGCAGACAATGGAAGCAGTAGTTGTCAGTCTCTCAAGTCTATATATACCTAGAGAAGTAACATGACTACTATGCTGATGACACCTTGAAAATCGCTCCTAGACGTCTGGACACCACTACACCTTCCAGCAAACTCACCACGGAGGAGGAAGAAAATAATTACCTACCTGTTCTTGATGCTTTACTTTGCAGGAATATTGAAGAAGCTAAATATCAAGGAAGATAAAACAAAAAACCTACTACCTCGGAACAGGTGTTCAATACCGTATCAACAAATCCACCTGCTACAATCAAGCAAGCTTTCCTGCCTCAAAGGACGCCACTGACGCCATACTTATTATAACATTTGACTTAACTAAGACGTACTGAGAGAGGAATAATCATAGGTCTTATATTGGAAGCTTTTTGGGATCCTGAGCGTTGCCTTCCTCGAAGGTAATTAAATACTCTGAACCTTACCCAAAGTACAAAACTGTACAAAACTCTGCATCGACGACTGTAGAACAAAAGCCATTATCTCTCCTACTTGACAGAAGCGTACTCTTGACAGGTGCCTCCCCTCAAGGAAGGTTCCTTGATGATGGTGAGGGGCTCTTGATTTAGGGAATTGGATCTGTGCTCCAGTTCCCCGAATTAAGCCTGAATGCCTTCCACATCCCCCCCAGGCGCTGTATAATCCTCCGGGTTTAGCGCTTCCCCATTGATTATAATAATAATTGACAGGTACCTTGTTCGTCCATATGAACAGATTTCTGAGATCTACAACTATACTGTTAAAAGCAAGATCCACATAGCCAGTAAGATTTCCGATATCTTTAAGGCCCTATTAACAAAGAGAAACAAGCAACACTGGGAATCCAACACTGGAATTTACGCCGTCCCATGTGGGGGATGCGAGAAAACTATACATAGGAGAAGTATCTAAAAGCCTTAAACAAGGCATCAATGAATATAAGAATGTTTGGAGAATGAACAGTTTATAGAATAACTAAACCATACACCGTAAAACCAATGTCCATCTTATGGACTTACAAAATACCAGGCTTGTCATTACTTGCTGTTTAAAATCAGCTCTCATTGCTACAGGCAACAAACACTCGCTCAGAAAAACATAAACAGTTTTACAATTTCGGAAATTGTTGCCCAACACAATGACGCACTGAATTTATTAGGTTATCCTGGGTGGCTACCCCTCCGGGTTAAAATACAAACAAATCTTAAACGCTACACGTCTTCCGCCATCCCTTTACAAATGCCTGACCGTTTTCTTTGCTCTTTCTTAGTACATTCATATTTCTTCTACTTCTGTCCTCACTTCTGATCTCCCGCCTCAGTTACTGGGCCCCATCCAAGCCGTTCTCAATCTTCTGGCGAGATTTCTTTAGATTCTTGTACCTTCGATACGATGGCGAAGCTTCACGTTTGGTATAGCTAGGAAAAGCATGATGTTATACTCTAATATTAAAGTTGTGATGATAAGTACGTTAAGTTACAATAACAACATACAGTTTTTTTATGATTAAATCCCTCTGAGATAGGGACGCCTCTAGGGAGGTTCGTTGATGCTGCTGAGGGGCTCTTGGTATAGGGAATTGGATCTGTGCTCCAATTCCATGAATTAAGCCTGAAGGCCTTCCATGAACCACAGGAGCTGAATACTTCCTACGGGGATGGGACTGAGAACATTATCTACACTTTTCTCGTGCCGCCACTCCAGCAATATCCCAACTAGTCACCAAGCCAGTCAGCCAGTTCAGTCAGTGAAGAACTGAGGGAGTGGGTGAGTATTAGACGGTTGAAAGTGAATGCTTGTTTCTGATGCCTTTTATAACCTCCCAGACACACTGTCTCTCGCGCGTAAACTTATGAGAACTCCCCTCTCATACCTCGCCTCATCCAGGGCCATTCATAACGGTTCCAGCTACCTGGGTCACGCTGACCTCATCTCAGAGCTGCAGCTAGACGTCCTAAGACACGTTCCCTATGTCTCCGAACTCCCCTTCCACTCAATACCACAGGCGGGTTATGACACTCCATACTTCTTACACCCGCCTGGGATGTACGATCAAGCCTCCTGCGTTACACACACAGACACGCACACATTTTTTTGGACTGCAAGATGGCTTTCGACACAATTCCATACACGAGAATAGTGCAAAAGCTAGAGGATGAGGCACGCATAACAGGCAAGTACCTGACAGGGAAGCAACAACGAATCATGGTACGTGACGAGGTGTCAGAGTGGGTGCCTGTGACGAGCGGGGTTCCACAGGTGCTGTTTCTGGTATATGTGAATGGCATGACGGAAGGGATAGACTCAGAAGTGTCCCTGTTTTGCAGATGATGTGAAGTTGATAAGGAGAATTAAATAGAATGAGGATCAGACAGGACTTCAAAGGGACCTGGACAAGCTGCAAGTCTGGTCCAGCAACTGGATCCTAGAATTTAACCCCACCAAGTGCAAAGTCATGAAGATTGGGGAAGGGCAAAGAAGA
>NC_091296.1:29387741-29405241 GCF_038502225.1 Cherax quadricarinatus
CCTCTGAGTGGAGAACAGGTTACATTGTGGGTAAGAGAAAGCATTAGGGATGCGGGAGCAGAACATTTTTCCACATCCTCTGCAAATTATACTGAATCCTTGTTGCATAGCTCAGGTAACTCGCATCCACAATACTAAGACACTGTTGACAAGATGTTCTGTGCGCCATCTTGTACGAAAATTCAGAAAAATGTTTGCGTTAGTCCTTGCTCTTAATCTTAAATTGTCTCGGATCATTTCATAATTTGACGTTTATTCTTCTCGGAGTATTAATTGTATGGGTCTGCCTAAAATTTTCGAAAAAAACTGATTTACCTTGTCTCGTGTCTCGTAGGTCGATCGCCAGCGCACTCAGCTCACACACTGAGGTCCGGAGTTCGAATCTCCTCCGGTACGGCTGGTAAACATCAGGGACGTGTTTCCATAAGACACCTGCCGTCCATGTTCACCCTTCAGTATAGAGTGGGTACCTGGGTGTTAGTCGACTGGTGTGGGTCGCATCCTGGGACAAAGCTGACCTAATTTGCCGAAAATCTTAGCATAACAAGTGGCTTTCTATAGTAGTATGTCACTGATGTCAGCTAGGACTGTATACCATGTACTTGTAGTAAATAAAGGTATTATTATTATTCTTGACTGGCAGTTGAGAGAGAGAGAGAGAGAGAGAGAGAGAGAGAGAGAGAGAGAGACGTAGCACACACTTGTTTGCTTTAAGTCACATCACATTACACTATATAGTCTTCATAAAACTAGCAATAGTTCCCGCTTCTCTTGTAATGTGTGCAAACAACAGTCGGTCATTTGCGTACCTCATCACACAAGCCTAAATATTACAAACACGATGTTCAACCTTCACTGGCATCCACACAGTATACTGCAGACAATAGTAAACAAAACGCGTTGCAGAAGGAGCATTTATATCGTTTTGAGTAAAACCTGATATGTTTATGACATGATAAAGCTTTACACAGAGCCAAACATTGTCCCAGAGGAACTCGTTCTGCAACAAGTAACGTTCCTTCACAAACCTGAATGCTTTCAGTTAATAGGTACAAAGGTACTAAGAAGAAAATGGGACACAGAATAGCTCTCAGCTACACGCCATTCAGTGATACATTAACCGTGTATGAGTGAATAATAATGTTACTGAACTGATACGATATATGCATTCAGTAACAACCAAGAAGATCCAACTGTATAACAATTTATGAAAAAAATTCATCGTTCATCCTGATTATAGACATTAAAAACATATTAAAACAGTTTTTTGAGTGGTTTCTTTGGCCAATAAACTGCAGTGTTGAAGTGATGAAAATATTTTAATCACTGGACACTTACAACTCTACGAGAAGTAACTGTGAGTTAATTAATAATTTCTTTCAGAAACATTACATTTTTTTGGAGCATAATAAAACCGTCCATAAACAACCTTCTTTGGGCCTAATACCTAGTATTTATATATTTTTCTTTCTGTTTATATTACACCTACAGTTTTCTTTTATTTAGCAGAATGGATACGTCACGATGATCATCGTGACGTATCCAGTTTGTTAAATAAAAAAAATTCTTGGGGTCATATAATCAGAAAGAAAAGCTAAGTTTCTCTGGCAAATTCCATCACGCAGGATGAGCTACGTACCTAGTCAGCTTGAGCTGAGAGACTATAGTAGAGATATTAAGATATTATCCAGCATTCCATTAAAGGTTCATTACCTTGGGAACTTCCGAGGATTTCTTTCCAGCACAGATTAAGCTTTCATTACATGGGAATTATTTTTTATTAAGGCAAATAACTCCATTCACATCAGAAATAGAATGTGTGTGTGTGTGTGTGTGTGTGTGTGTGTGTGTGTGTGTGTGTGTGTGTGTGTGTGTGTGTGTGTGTGTGTGTGTGTGTGTGTGTGTTTGTGTGTGTGTGTGTACTAACCTAATTGTGGTTGCAGGGGTCGATACTCAGCTCCTGGCCCCGCCTCTTCACTGATCGCTACTAGGTCCTCTCTCTGCTTCCTGAGCTGTGTCATACCTCGTCTTAAAGCTATGTATGGTTACTGCCTCCACTACATCACTTGCTAGGCTATTCCACTTCCTGAAGACTATGATTGAAGAAATATTTCCTACCATCCCAGTAACACGTCTGAATCTTCAACTTCCAATTGTGACCCCTTGTTTCTGTGCTCCCTCTCTGGAACATCCTGTCTCTGTTCACCTTATCTATTCCACGCAGTATTTTGTATGTCGTTATCATGTCTTCCCTGGCCCTCCTGTTTTCCATTGTCGTCAGTCCGATTTCCCTCAACCTTTCATCGCAGGACATTCCCCTGAGCTCCGGAACTAGCCATATTACAAATCTTTGTACTTTCTCTAACTTCTTGACGTGCTTGAACAAGTGTGGGTTCCAAACTGGTGCTGCATACTCCAGTATGGGGCTGACGTACACAGTGTACAGTGTCTTGAACGATTCCTTACTAAGGTATCGGAACGCTATTCTCAGGTTTGCCAGGCTCCCATATGCTGCAGCAGTTATCTGGTTGATCTGTGCCTCCGGAGACGTGTTATGGTCATCCCAAGTGAGGTTTGCAATCTTTGTCCACCTAGCCTATACTCTGTCTGCGGTCTTCTTTACCCTTCCCCAATCTTTATGACCTTGCATTTTGCAGGGTTAAATTCGGGAAGCCAGTTGCTGGACCACGTGTCCAGCAACTGGCCTGATCCTCATCTGATTTAATTCTTCTCATTAGCTTCACATCATCTGCGAACAGGGACACTTCAGAGCCTATCCCTTACATCATGTCATTCACATATATAAAAATAGCACTGGTCCTAGGACTGACTCCTGTGGGACCCCCGCTCATCACAGGCGCCCACTGTAATACCTCTTCACGTACCGTGACTGGTTGTTGCATCCCTGTCAAGTATTCTCTGATCCATTGCAGTGCCCTTCCTGTTATACGCGCCTGATCCTCCAGTTTCTGCACTAATCTCTTGTGAGGAACTGTGTCGAAAGCCTTCTTGCAGTCCACGAAGATGCAATCAACCCACCCCTCTCTCTCGTGTGTGTGTGTGCGTGTGTGTGTGTGAGTGTGTGTCTGTGTGTGTGTGTGTGTGTACTCACCTAGTTGTGCTCACCTACTTGTGGTTGAAAGGTTCGATTTATAGCTCCTGGCCCCGCCTCTTCACTGAGAGAGAAAGAGAATCAGGACTACATAAATATACCGTAAAAGACAGGGAAAACTCTGCTTGGCCCCAAGCGTTGTCACCGCCATGTTCCTTTCTCAGCTCTATTAATACCAACCTCGTAGTTGTATCCCAGTAAACACAAAACTCCATCCTTGTACCCCAACAACCACCCTCCTTGTCTACGAAACAACCACCCCTCCTTGTCTACCAATAACCACCCTCCTTGTCTACCAACAACCACCCCTCCTTGTCTACCAACAACCACCCCTCCTTGTCTACCAACAACCACCCCTCCTTGTCTACCAACAACCACCCTCCTTGTCTACCAACAACCACCCTCCTTGTCTACCAACAACCACCCTCCTTGTCTACCAACAACCACCCCTCCTTGTCTACCAACAACCACCCCTCCTTGTCTACCAACAACCACCCCTCCTTGTCTACCAACAACCACCCCTCCTTGTCTACCAACAACCACCCCTCCTTGTCTACCAACAACCACCCCTCTTTGTCTACAAACAACCACCCTCCTTGTCTACCAACAACCACCCCTCCTTGTCTACCAACAACCACCCTCCTTGTCTACCAACAACCACCCCTCCTTGTCTACCAACAACCACCCTCCTTGTCTACCAACAACCACCCTCCTTGTCTACCAACAACCACCCTCCTTGTCTACCAACAACCACCCCTCCTTGTCTACCAACAACCACCTTCCTTGTCTACCAACAACCACCCCTCCTTGTCTACCAACAACCACCCCTCCTTGTCTACCAACAACCACCTTCCTTGTCTACCAACAACCACCCCTCTTTGTCTACCAACAACCACCCCTCCTTGTCTACCAACAACCACCTTCCTTGTCTACCAACAACCACCCTCCTTGTCTACCAACAACCACCCCTCCTTGTCTACCAACAACCACCTTCCTTGTCTACCAACAACCACCCTCCTTGTCTACCAACAACCACCCCTCTTTGTCTACCAACAACCACCCCTCCTTGTCTACCAACAACCACCTTCCTTGTCTACCAACAACCACCCTCCTTGTCTACCAACAACCACCCTCCTTGTCTACCAACAACCACCTTCCTTGTCTACCAACAACCACCCTCCTTGTCTACCAACAACCACCCTCCTTGTCTACCAACAACCACCCTCCTTGTCTACCAACAACCACCCTCCTTGTCTACCAATAACCACCCTCCTTGTCTACCAACAACCACCCTCCTTGTCTACCAATAACCACAATCCTTGTCTACCAACAACCACCCCTCTTTGTCTACCAACAACCACCCTCCTTGTCTACCAATAACCACCCTCCTTGTCTACCAATAACCACCCTCCTTGTCTACCAACAACCACCCTCCTTGTCTACCAATAACCACCCTCCTTGTCTACCAACAACCACCCTCCTTGTCTACCAATAACCACCCTCCTTGTCTACCAACAACCACCCTCCTTGTCTACCAATAACCACCCTCCTTGTCTACCAACAACCACCCCTCCTTGTCTACCAACAACCACCCCTCCTTGTCTACCAATAACCACAATCCTTGTCTACCAACAACCACCCCTCTTTGTCTACCAACAACCACCCTCCTTGTCTACCAATAACCACCCTCCTTGTCTACCAATAACCACCCTCCTTGTCTACCAACAACCACCCTCCTTGTCTACCAACAACCACCCCTCCTTGTCTACCAACAACCACCCTCCTTCTCTACCAACAACCACCCTCCTTGTCTACCAATAACCACAATCCTTGTCTACCAACAACCACCCCTCTTTGTCTACCAACAACCACCCTCCTTGTCTACCAACAACCACCCTCCTTGTCTACGAAACAACCACCCTCCTTGTCTACCAATAACCACCCTCCTTGTCTAACAACAACCACCCCTCCTTGTCTACCAACAACCACCCCTCCTTGTCTACCAACAACCACCCATCCTTGTCTACCAACAACCACCCTCCTTCTCTACCAAAAACCACCCTCCTTGTCTACCAACAACCACCCCTCCTTGTCTACCAACAACCACCCATCCTTGTCTACCAACAACCACCCTCCTTCTCTACCAACAACCACCCTCCTTGTCTACCAACAACCACCCTCCTTGTCTACCAACAACCACCCTCCTTGTCTACCAATAACCACCCTCCTTGTCTACCAACAACCACCCCTCCTTGTCTACCAACAACCACCCCTCCTTGTCTACCAATAACTACCCTCCTTGTCTACCAACAACCAAACCTCCTTGTCTACCAATAACCACCCTCCTTGTCTACCAACAACCACCCCTCCTTGTCTACCAATAACCACCCTCCTTGTCTACCAACAACCACCCCTCCTTGTCTACCAATAACCACCCTCCTTGTCTACCAACAACCACCCCTCCTTGTCTACCAACAACCACCCTCCTTGTCTACCAACAACCACCCCTCCTTGTCTACGAAACAACCACCCTCCTTATCTACCAACAACCACCCTCCTTATCTACCAACAACCACCCCTCCTTGTCTACCAACAACCACCCTCCTTGTCTAACAACAACCACCCTCCTTGTCTACCAACAACCACCCTCCTTGTCTACCAACAACCACCCCTCCTTGTCTACGAAACAACCACCCTCCTTGTCTACCAACAACCACCCCTCCTTGTCTACCAACAACCACCCTCCTTGTCTACCAACAACCACCATCCTTGTCTACCAACAACCACCCTCCTTGTCTACCAACAACCACCCTCCTTATCTACCAACAACCACCCCTCCTTGTCTACCAACAACCACCCTCCTTGTCTACCAACAACCACCATCCTTGTCTACGAAACAACCACCCTCCTTGTCTACCAACAACCACCCTCCTTGTCTACCAACAACCACCCTCCTTGTCTACCAACAACCACCCTCCTTGTCTACCAACAACCACCCTCCTTGTCTACCAACAACCACCCTCCTTGTCTACCAACAACGACCCTCCTTGTCTACCAACAACCACCCTCCTTATCTACCAACAACCACCCCTCCTTGTCTACCAACAACCACCCTCCTTGTCTACCAACAACCACCCTCCTTGTCTACCAACAACAACCCCTTCTTGTCTACCAATAACCACCCTCCTTGTCTACCATCAACCACCCCTCCTTGTCTACCAATAACCACCCTCCTTGTCTACCAACAACCACCCCTCCTTGTCTACCAACAACCACCCTCCTTGTCTACCAACAACCAACCTCCTTGTCTACCAATAACCACCCTCCTTGTCTACCAACAACCACCCTCCTTGTCTACCAATAACCACCCTCCTTGTCTACCAACAACCACCCCTCCTTGTCTACCAACAACCACCCTCCTTGTCTACCAACAACAACCCCTTCTTGTCTACCAATAACCAACCTCCTTGTCTACCAACAACCACCCTCCTTGTCTACCAACAACCACCCTCCTTGTCTACCAACAACCACCCTCCTTGTCTACCAACAACCACCCTCCTTGTCTACCAACAACCACCTTCCTTGTCTACCAACAACCACCCTCCTTGTCTACCAACAACCACCCTCCTTGTCTACCAACAACCACCTTCCTTGTCTACCAACAACCACCCCTCCTTGTCTACCAACAACCACCCTCCTTGTCTACCAACAACCACCCTCCTTGTCTACCAACAACCACCTTCCTTGTCTACCAACAACCACCCTCCTTGTCTACCAACAACCACCCTCCTTGTCTACCAACAACCACCCTCCTTGTCTACCAACAACCACCCTCCTTGTCTACCAACAACCACCCCTCCTTGTCTACCAACAACCACCCTCCTTGTCTACCAACAACCACCCTCCTTGTCTACCAACAACCACCCTCCTTGTCTACCAACAACCACCCTCCTTGTCTACCAACAACCACCCCTCCTTGTCTACCAACAACCACCCTCCTTGTCTACCAACAACCACCCTCCTTGTCTACCAACAACCACCCCTCCTTGTCTACCAATAACCACCCTCCTTGTCTACCAACAACCACCCTCCTTGTCTACCAACAACCACCCTCCTTGTCTACCAACAACCACCCTCCTTGTCTACCAACAACCACCCTCCTTGTCTACCAACAACCACCCTCCTTGTCTACCAACAACCACCCTCCTTGTCTACCAACAACCACCCTCCTTGTCTACCAACAACCACCCTCCTTGTCTACCAACAACCACCCTCCTTGTCTACCAACAACCACCCTCCTTGTCTACCAACAACCACCCTCCTTGTCTACCAACAACCACCCTCCTTGTCTACCAACAACCACCCTCCTTGTCTACCAACAACCACCCCTCCTTGTCTACCAACAACCACCCTCCTTGTCTACCAACAACCACCCCTCCTTGTCTACCAACAACCTCCCCTCCTTGTCTACCAATAACCACCCTCCTTGTCTACGAAACAACCACCCCTCCTTGTCTACCAATAACCACCCTCCTTGTCTACCAACAACCACCCTCCTTGTCTACCAACAACCACCCTCCTTGTCTACCAACAACCACCCCTCCTTGTCTACCAATAACCACCCTCCTTGTCTACAAACAACCACCCCTCCTTGTCTACCAACAACCACCCCTCCTTGTCTACCAACAACCACCCTCCTTGTCTACCAACAACCACCCTCCTTGTCTACCAACAACCACCCTCCTTGTCTACCAACAACCACCCTCCTTGTCTACCAACAACCACCCTCCTTGTCTACCAACAACCACCCTCCTTGTCTACCAACAACCACCCTCCTTGTCTACCAACAACCACCCTCCTTGTCTACCAACAACCACCCTCCTTGTCACCCTCCTTGTCTACCAACAACCACCTTCCTTGTCTACCAACAACCACCCTCCTTGTCTACCAACAACCACCCTCCTTGTCTACCAACAACCACCTTCCTTGTCTACCAACAACTACCCTCCTTGTCTACCAACAACCACCTTCCTTGTCTACCAACAACCACCCTCCTTGTCTACCAACAACCACCCTCCTTGTCTACCAACAACCACCCTCCTTGTCTACCAACAACCACCCCTCCTTGTCTACCAACAACAAACCTCCTTGTCTACCAACAACCACCCTCCTTGTCTACCAACAACCACCCTCCTTGTCTACCAACAACCACCCTCCTTGTCTACCAACAACCACCCACCTTGTCTACCAACAACCCAACCTCCTTGTCTACCAACAACCACCCTCCTTGTCTACCAACAACCACCCTCCTTGTCTACCAACAACCACCCTCCTTGTCTACCAACAACCACCCTCCTTGTCTACCAACAACCACCCTCCTTGTCTACCAACAACCACCCTCCTTGTCTACCAACAACCACCCTCCTTGTCTACCAACAACCACCCTCCTTGTCTACCAACAACCACCCTCCTTGTCTACCAACAACCACCCTCCTTGTCTACCAACAACCACCCTCCTTGTCTACCAACAACCACCCTCCTTGTCTACCAACAACCACCCTCCTTGTCTACCAACAACCACCCTCCTTGTCTACCAACAACCACCCCTCCTTGTCTACCAACAACCACCTTCCTTGTCTACCAACAACCACCCTCCTTGTCTACCAACAACCACCCTCCTTGTCTACCAACAACCACCTTCCTTGTCTACCAACAACTACCCTCCTTGTCTACCAACAACCACCCTCCTTGTCTACCAACAACCACCCTCCTTGTCTACCAACAACCACCCTCCTTGTCTACCAACAACCACCCCTCCTTGTCTACCAACAACCACCCTCCTTGTCTACCAACAACCACCCTCCTTGTCTACCAACAACCACCCTCCTTGTCTACCAACAACCACCCTCCTTGTCTACCAACAACCACCCTCCTTGTCTACCAACAACCACCCTCCTTGTCTACCAACAACCACCCTCCTTGTCTACCAACAACCACCCTCCTTGTCTACCAACAACCACCCTCCTTGTCTACCAACAACCACCCCTCCTTGTCTACCAACAACCACCCTCCTTGTCTACCAACAACCACCCTCCTTGTCTACCAACAACCACCCTCCTTGTCTACCAACAACCACCCCTCCTTGTCTACCAACAACCACCCCTCCTTGTCTACCAACAACCACCCCTCCTTGTCTACCAACAACCACCCTCCTTGTCTACCAACAACCACCCTCCTTGTCTACCAACAACCACCCTCCTTGTCTACCAACAACCACCCCTCCTTGTCTACCAACAACCACCCTCCTTGTCTACCAACAACCACCCTCCTTGTCTACCAACAACCACCCCTCCTTGTCTACCAACAACCACCCTCCTTGTCTACCAACAACCACCCCTCCTTGTCTACCAACAACCACCCTCCTTGTCTACCAACAACCACCCCTCCTTGTCTACCAACAACCACCCCTCCTTGTCTACCAACAACCACCCCTCCTTGTCTACCAATAACCACCCTCCTTGTCTACCGACAACCACCCCTCCTTGTCTACCAATAACCTCCCTCCTTGTCTAATAACAACCACCCCTCCTTGTCTACCAATAACCACCCTCCTTGTCTACCAACAATCACCCCTCCTTGTCTACCAATAACCACCCTCCTTGTCTACCAACAACCACCCCTCCTTGTCTACCAACAACCACCCATCCTTGTCTACCAACAACCACCCCTCCTTGTCTACCAATAACCACCCCTCCTTGTCTACCAACAACCACCCCTCCTTGTCTACCAATAACCACCCTCCTTGTCTACCAACAACCACCCCTCCTTGTCTACCAATAACCACCCTCCTTGTCTACCAACAACCACCCCTCCTTCTCTACCAATAACCACCCTCCTTGTCTACCAACAATCACCCCTCCTTGTCTACCAATAACCACCCTCCTTGTCTACCAACAACCACCCCTCCTTGTCTACCAACAACCACCCATCCTTGTCTACCAACAACCACCCCTCCTTGTCTACCAATAACCACCCCTCCTTGTCTACCAACAACCACCCCTCCTTGTCTACCAATAACCACCCTCCTTGTCTACCAACAACCACCCCTCCTTGTCTACCAATAACCACCCTCCTTGTCTACCAACAACCACCCCTCCTTGTCTACCAATAACCACCCTCCTTGTCTACCAACAATCACCCCTCCTTGTCTACCAATAACCACCCTCCTTGTCTACCAACAACCACCCTCCTTGTCTACCAACAACCACCCTCCTTGTCTACGAAACAACCACAACTCCTTGTCTACCAATAACCACCCTCCTTGTCTACCAACAACCACCCTCCTTGTCTACCAACAACCACCCTCCTTGTCTACCAACAACCACCCTCCTTGTCTACCAACAACCACCCTCCTTGTCTACGAAACAACCACCCTCCTTGTCTACGAAACAACCACCCCCCTTGTCTACCAACAACCACCCCTCCTTGTCTACCAATAACCACCCTCCTTCTCTAACAACAACCACCCCTCCTTGTCTACCAACAACCACCCCTCCTTGTCTACCAACAACCACCCCTCCTTGTCTACCAACAACCACCCTCCTTGTCTACCAACAACCACCCTCTTTGTCTACCAACAACCACCCTCCTTGTCTACCAACAACCACCCCTCCTTTTCTACCAACAACCACCCCTCCTTGTCTACCAACAACCACCCTCCTTGTCTACCAACAACCACCCCTCCTTTTCTACCAACAACCACCCCTCCTTGTCTACCAACAACCACCCTCCTTGTCTACCAACAACCACCCTCCTTGTCTACCAACAACCACCTCCTTGTCTACCAACAACCACCCCTCCTTTTCTACCAACAACCACCCTTCTTGTCTAACAACAACCACCCCTCCTTGTCTACCAACAACCACCCCTCCTTGTCTACCAACAACCACCCCTCCTTGTCTACCAACAACCACTCTCCTTGTCTACCAACAACCACCCTCCTTGTCTACCAACAACCACCCCTCCTTGTCTACCAACAACCACCCCTCCTTGTCTACCAACAACCACCCTCCTTGTCTACCAACAACCACCCCTCCTTGTCTACCAACAACCACCCTCCTTGTCTACCAACAACCACCCTCCTTGTCTACCAACAACCACCCTCCTTGTCTACGAAACAACCACCCATCCTTGTCTACCAACAACCACCCTCCTTGTCTACCAATAACCACCCTCCTTGTCTACCAACAACCACCCCTCCTTGTCTACCAACAACCACTCCTCCTTGTCTACCAACAACCACCCCTCCTTGTCTACCAATAACCACCCTCTTTGTCTACCAACAACCACCCCTCCTTGTCTACCAATAACCACCCTCCTTGTCTACCAACAACCACCCCTCCTTGTCTACTAATAACCACCCTCCTTGTCTACCAACAACCACCCTCCTTGTCTACGAAACAACCACCCCTCCTTGTCTACCAATAACCACCCTCCTTGTCTACCAACAACCACCCCTCCTTGTCTACCAACAACCACCCCTCCTTGTCTACCAACAACCACCCCTCCTTGTCTACAAATAACCACCCTCCTTGTCTACCAACAACCACCCCTCCTTGTCTACCAATAACCACCCTCCTTGTCTAATAACAACCACCCCTCCTTGTCTACCAATAACCACCCTCCTTGTCTACCAACAACCACCCTCCTTGTCTACCAACAATCACCCTCCTTGTCTACCAACAACCACCCCTCCTTGTCTACCAATAACCACCCTCCTTGTCTACCAACAACCACCCTCCTTGTCTACCAACAATCACCCTCCTTGTCTACCAACAACCACCCCTCCTTGTCTACTAATAACCACCCTCCTTGTCTACCAACAACCACCCCTCCTTGTCTACCAACAACCACCCCTCCTTGTCTACCAACAACCACCTTCCGTGCCTACCAACAACCACCCCTCTTTGTCTACCAACAACCACCCCTCCTTGTCTACCAACAACCACCCCTCCTTGTCTACCAACAACCACCTTCCGTGCCTACCAACAACCACCCCTCTTTGTCTACCAACAACCACCCTCCTTGTCTACCAACAATCACCCTCCTTGTCTACCAACAACCACCCCTCCTTGTCTACTAATAACCACCCTCCTTGTCTACCAACAACCACCCCTCTTTGTCTACCAACAACCACCCCTCCTTGTCTACCAACAACCACCCCTCCTTGTCTACCAACAACCACCCCTCCTTGTCTACCAACAACCACCTTCCGTGCCTACCAACAACCACCCCTCTTTGTCTACCAACAACCACCCCTCCTTGTCTACCAACAACCACCCCTCCTTGTCTACCAACAACCACCCCTCCTTGTCTACCAACAACCACCTTCCGTGCCTACCAACAACCACCCCTCTTTGTCTACCAACAACCACCCCTCCTTGTCTACCAACAACCACCCCTCCTTGTCTACCAACAACCACCCCTCCTTGTCTACCAACAACCACCCCTCCTTGTCTACCAACAACCACCCCTCCTTGTCTACCAACAACCACCCCTCCTTGTCTACCAACAACCACCCCTCCTTGTCTACCAACAACCACCCTCCTTGTCTACCAACAACCACCCCTCCTTGTCTACCAACAACCACCCCTCTTTGTCTACCAACAACCACCCCTCCTTGTCTACCAACAACCACCCCTCCTTGTCTACCAACAACCACCCCTCCTTGTCTACCAACAACCACCCCTCCTTGTCTACCAACAACCACCCCTCCTTGTCTACCAACAACCACCCCTCCTTGTCTACCAACAACCACCCTCCTTGTCTACCAACAACCACCCCTCCTTGTCTACCAACAACCACCCCTCCTTGTCTACCAACAACCACCCCTCCTTGTCTACCAACAACCACCCCTCCTTGTCTACCAACAACCACCCCTCCTTGTCTACCAACAACCACCCCTCCTTGTCTACCAACAACCACCCTCCTTGTCTACCAACAACCACCCTCCTTGTCTACCAACAACCACCCTCCTTGTCTACCAACAACCACCCCTCCTTGTCTACCAACAACCACCCCTCCTTGTCTACCAACAACCACCCCTCCTTGTCTACCAACAACCACCCCTCCTTGTCTACCAACAACCACCCTCCTTGTCTACCAACAACCACCCCTCCTTGTCTACCAACAACCACCCCTCTTTGTCTACCAACAACCACCCCTCCTTGTCTACCAACAACCACCCCTC
Organism: Cherax quadricarinatus; assembly: GCF_038502225.1. Lineage (NCBI taxonomy): Eukaryota > Metazoa > Arthropoda > Malacostraca > Decapoda > Parastacidae > Cherax > Cherax quadricarinatus. Next base: position 29,401,103 of record NC_091296.1, read on the forward strand.
CTTGTCTACCAACAACCACCCCTCCATGTCTACCAACAACCACCCCTCCTTGTCTACCAACAACCACCCTCCTTGTCTACCAACAACCACCCTCCTTGTCTACCAACAACCACCCCTCCTTGTCTACCAACAACCACCCTCCTTGTCTACCAACAACCACCCTCCTTGTCTACCAACAACCACCCTCCTTGTCTACCAACAACCACCCCTCCTTGTCTACCAACAACCACCCCGCCCTCTCCACCCAGTAAACACACAATATTTACCATCGTTGCTGCGTCATAATACACAAAACATTCTTGACCAAAAAAAAAAAAAGAAAAAAATTCCAGTGATCTGATTGTGAGAGAATTCTTAACCTGTTGTTGTTACCTTGAGGGCAAGAGTGGCTAAATTATGTGTCATTCGACTTTTGTTAATCATTCAGTTGTATTTAACTAAAGTAGTTCTATTACTGTCAATGTTAATATATTATCAGATGGAGTTACTGTTGTCTACCCATGGGCAGCTGTTTTTTGTCTCCTACAGATACACAAAAATGCATTTTATGCATGTTTGATCTTATCCTACTTACAAATATTCAAGGCTTCATTAACTGTATTGTTTATATATATATATATATATATATATATATATATATATATATATATATATATATATATATATATATATATATATATATATATATATATATATATATATAGTATATATAGGTAGTAGGTTGGTAGACAGCAACCACCCAGGGAGGTACTACCGTCCAGCCAAGTGAGTGTAAAACGAAAGCCTGTAATTGTTTTACATGATGGTAGGATTGCTGGTGTCCTTTTTTCTGTCTCATGAACATGCAAGATTTCAGGTACGTCTTGCTACTTCTACTTACACTTAGGTCACACTACACATACATGTACAAGCACATATATACACACCCTTCTGGGTTTTCTTCTGTTTTCTTTCTTGTTCTTGTTCTTGTTTATTTCCTCTTATCTCCATGGGGAAGTGGAACAGAATTCTTCCTCCGTAAGCCATGCGTGTTGTAAGAGACGACTAAAATGCCGGGAGCAAGGGGCTAGTAACCTCTTCTCCTGTATATATTACTAAATGTAAAAGGAGAAACTTTCATTTTTCGTTTTGGGCCACCTCGCCTCGGTGGGATACGGCCGGTGTGTTGAAAGAAAGAAAGATATATATATATATATATATATATATATATATATATATATATATATATATATATATATATATATATATATATATATATATATATATATATATATATATATATATATATATATATATATATATACATGTGTGTGTGTGTGTGTCAAGATTTTTTTAAGCATGTTTCTTTTATCCTCCCCAAACCTTCCTCTCCCTACTACCACTACCATCACCAATACCACCACCAATACCACCACCACCACCACCACCACTAGTACCGGCTCCCCTAACATCCTCCTCAAGGCCCCTTCCCTATTAATTCACACTCAACGTCCACACCACAACCACCAATGCCCCTATCTCTTGAAACAAGACAGCACCTAATCCCATCACTTCTCTTTCAGCATCACTTCCTCTCACCATCACGTCCCCTTTCCACCCCTTCCCCCAACCATCACCCCTAACTTTCCTTGCCACCCTCCTCATCGAAAGCTCCAACAGGTTGGGTCGCACTAGGATGTGAGGCGCAATTCCAGGCCACCATAACTGGGGATGGTAGCAACCATACCATCACGTCTTACATCGTCAACTATTCATCAACCATACTCTATGCTCCCACACTCTATGCTCTCACACTCCCACACTCCCACACTCTATGCTCCCACACTCCCACACTCCCACACTCCCACACTCCCACACTCCCACACTCTATGCTCCCACACTCTATGCTCCCACGCTCCCACACTCTATGCTCCCAGACTCCCACACTCTATGCTCCCACACTCAAACACTCTATTACGATTTGTATAAAATTACAGCAGTTTATATTAACTAATAATTAAAGCTGCGAATGTTAAGTTGGTGTAAACATTGGATCTGTGGAGCGTCTGTACCGCAGCGTCTGTACCGCAGCGTCTGTACCGCAGCGTCTGTACCGCAGCGTCTGTACCGCAGTGTCTGTACTGTAGCGTCTGTACCGCAGCGTCTGTACCTCAGCGTCTGTACCGCAGCGTCTGTACCGAAGCGTCTGTACCGCAGCGTCTGTACCGCAGCGTCTGTACCGCAGCGTCGGTACCGCAGCGTCTGTACCGCAGTGTCTGTACCGCAGTGTCTGTACCGCAGTGTCTGTACAGCAGCGTCTGTACCGCAGCGTCTGTACCGCAGCGTCTGTACCGCAGCGTCTGTACCGCAGCGTCTGTACCGCAGCGTCTGTACCGCAGCGTCGGTACCGCAGCGTCTGTACCGCAGTGTCTGTACCGCAGCGTCTGTACCGCAGCGTCTGTACCGCAGCGTCTGTACCGCAGTGTCTGTACCGCAGCGTCTGTACCGCAGCGTCTGTACCGCAGCGTCTGTACCGCAGCGTCTGTACCGCAGCGTCTGTACCGCAGTGTCTGTACCGCAGTGTCTGTACCGCAGCGTCTGTACCGCATCGTCTGTACCGCAGCGTCTGTACCGCAGCGTCTGTACCGCAGCGTCTGTACCGCAGCGTCTGTACCGCAGCGTCTGTACCGCAGTGCCTTTACCTCAGCGTCTGTACCGCAGCGTCTGTACCGCAGCGTCTGTACCGCAGCGTCTGTACCGCAGTGCCTTTACCTCAGCGTCTGTACCTCAGCGTCTGTACCGCAGCGTCTGTACCGCAGCGTCTGTACCGCAGCGTCTGTATCGCAGTGCCTTTACCTCAGCGTCTGTACCGCAGCGTCTGAACCGCAGCGTCTGAACCGCAGCGTCTGTACCGCATCGCCTGTACCGCAGCGTCTGAACCGCAGCGTCTGTACCGCATCGCCTGTACCGCAGCGTCTGAACCACAGCGGCTGAACCGCAGCGTCTGTACTGCAGCGTCTGTATCACAGTGCCTTTACCTCAGCGTCTGTACCGCAGCGTCTGAACCGCAGCGTCTGTACCGCAGCGTCTGTACCGCAGTGCCATTACCTCAGCGTCTGTACCGCAGCGTCTGAACCGCAGCGTCTGAACCGCAGCGTCTGAACCGCAGCAGCTGAACCGCAGCGGCTGAACCACAGCATCTGAACCGCAGCGTCTGAACCGCAGCGTCTGAACCGCAGCGTCTGAACCGCAGCGTCTGAACCGCAGCGTCTGAACCGCAGCGTCTGAACCGCAGCGTCTGAACCGCAGCGTCAGAAGAGCAGCGTCTGAACCGCAGCGTCTGAACCGCGGCGTCTGAACTGCAGCGTCTGAACCGCAGCGTCTGAACAGCAGCGTCTGAACCGCAGCGTCTGAACCGCAGCGTCTGAACCGCAGCATCTGAACCGCAGCGTCAGAACCGCAGCGTCTGAACCGCAGCGTCTGAACCCCAGCGTCTGAACCGCAGCGTCTGAACCGCAGCGTCTGAACCGCAGCGTCTGAACCGCAGCGTCTGAACCGCAGCGTCTGAACCGCAGCGTCTGAACCGCAGCGTCTGAACCGCAGCGTCTGAACCGCAGCGTCTGAACCGCAGCGTCTGAACCGCAGCGTCTGAACCGCAGCGTCTGAACCGCAGCGTCAGAACCGCAGCGTCTGAACCGCAGCGTCTGAACCGCAGCGTCTGAACCGCAGCGTCTGAACCGCAGCGTCTGAACCGCAGCGTCTGAACCGCAGCGTCTGAACCGCAGCGTCTGAACCGCAGCGTCTGAACCGCAGCGTCTGAACCGCAGCGTCTGAACCGCAGCGTCTGAACAGCAGCGGTCCATCTCACTTCCATCTCCACTTCCAAGGAAAATGCTAACATACGAAGAACGCAATTCATTGAGCAAAGAGAGTGAAGGATGGTGATGGTTGAAACTGATAATGATTAGGGTGATGTTGAAGAAAGTAGGGAAAGTGATGATAGACACAGATATTGAAGAGGATGATAGTCCCCTCTGATAGTGAGGAGGATGACAGTCCCTTCTGATAGTGAGGGGAATGACTGTCCCCACTCATACTGAAGAGGTTGACAATCACCTCTGATAGTGAGGATGATGACAGTCCCTTCTGATAGTAAGGAG